>NC_135502.1:75931732-76231732 GCF_052857255.1 Amblyomma americanum | reverse complement strand
ATGTTTTCTAAACAAAAATAAACAGTACTTAAGAAAGATTGGTTTTGAGGAATGTATTGAACAAACACCAAATGTTACCAGCTGCTTAGTGTTAAAGAATGATGACAAAAAGCACGAGCTGATGAATGAACCCAGTTTGCATTTTTCAAAGCATGGAATGCCGCTTGCAAGTGAGAACAAATGAAAGCATACTCATGTGGGCAGCGTTTATGTAAAATTATATAGCACTACAAGTTACCCACAGTTAGCAGCACACACTTGACGAGCTGCAATGTGATAAGAAACCCTTGGATGTAGTATAATATTCTGTCCTCATAGTATACAAAGATTTGAATGTAGCAAATATAAACATTTTAAATATTAAAATATGTGCTCAATGCAATACACATCCAATTTGGATTCAGCCTAAATATTCATCCAACCTAAAACGGAACCATAACACTGAAATAGCGGCTGCATTGCCATATACTTACGAATGTTTCGTCATAGTCATCTGGCCGTGGGTTTAAACAAACAATCATGCGAACTTTGCCTTCACCATCAAAAAAGTTCTTGAAAAGATGTGTGATCTTTGTATCTCTGTACGGCACCATCTGAAAAATAAAATGCAAGTTTTAGAGATGTGACCCCAAGACCACTTGCAGAATGTGAAATGCAAGGTTAGTTTTGTTTTTGGGCAGCTAAAAACAAATCAAACAAGCAAAAAAAGAGGTAAGCTTAAAGCTGCTATAAACAGGTTTTTGGCCCTGCTGAAAGCTTTGAACAGTGAACTGAGTGAAGATCGAGACAAACAGGCAAAGAAAGAGAAAACCTTCATGGCCTTATATACTTCATAATTAGTACGCAAATCAATTTACATAGCACAAAAGTCAATACATCACCTTGTTAGACCCAGTTGTCTGGTTCTCTCTCAGTATTTCAATGCATGTACGCAGAACCATCAAGGAATTGTTGATGTTCCCTGGGGAAGGAAGCAAATACAGGTTGTGCCCAAAACCTCACACTGCATCATTTCTAAATTGCAAGACAAGCGCAGCAACATGCTGCCGCATAGGAACAAGGTTTGTTGCATGCATGAAAGATCTGCCGAGAAATGGTGCATTTGTGCATATGCAGCACTCACACACATAACAGGACACCTATGAAACAAGCTAGCTGTCAAAACAAATCTTACCAGCTTCTCTGAGTCTGTGGCCGGTGTTACCCGTCCTGTCTGTGCGTTCACTGCCAGCAAGGTCTACAAGTGAAAGCTGGCTAATTACAAGCGCAGTCTTTTCCTGAAAATAAAGAGAAAAACAGTCGTCAAGTACTAGCACCATGAACAGTCTTGGATTGGCTGAAAAGGAAATTACACATCCCAGCTTATGCTCCAAAATGAACGTAGCAGTCTTATTACCAACCCTAACATCTGACAACTTTCTTAATTCACTAGAGTGCAAATAGCCAGAATCCACATTTCTGAGAGATCAGAAAAATATAGCCAATGTATGGGTCTACATAGGCCTGAGTGAAAAGTAATTTTTTAAAAAAAATTTCTAAACAAATATTTCGAATATTTAGAAGGTTAGAAAGGTTCAACGGCACAATAGGCACTTTCAAAATCACGTAATTTCTGAAATAAAAAACAACAACAAGAACCAAGAGTGCATTGAAGATTTGCAACACATTGATGCTGTGTTGACTTCTTGCATACGTGGCCATCGGAAATTGGAAGAGTTGACCTGCAGATGAAGTCTATATATTTGTGGAGTGTGGGACATTTGGACATTTGTGGGACCTCCACCTGCTATGAAGAAGAGACTCCATGGACACCTGCTAGGTGTACACACCATGTGCCTGTGCACCCAGTGACATCCCGCGTCAGGCACCCAAAGGGGCACTCACCTCCATGTACCTCGTGCTATAGCTCCCTCTCGTATTTGCGCTGCCGTGCTTGATTAGCGAATTTCACACTGATAAGAGCAAATGTGATAGCTACGCCCAGCTCGGACTCATCTTGCAAAAGTCGAGGGAGCTGCACATCCTCCAATTCATGTACACAGCCGTACCGGTTCCGGCACGTGCGCTCTGCAGGTAGCCCGAACGCAGGTACAGATCTGGGCGTTGCACTCACACCTGCTCGTGTGTGCTGCCGTGCAGCATATGCATAGGCATGCGGCGCGAACTCCTATTCTCAGTAGTTCCTTGCAGCGCTACTAAAGCTACGATGAGTGCAAAGGCGGCGTGCTGATGCTGCAGAATGTAGTGCCAGTATAATATGAGCATATGGGGCACGAGGGGTAGTGTGCTTTAAAGTGTGCATACTCCAAATGGTATTTCAAAATGAGCCTTAAGAGTAATAAGTCACAATTCTGAAATCATCAAGGAACACATATTTCTGTGTCCTGATCCTAATTATATGTCCATTTCGTGTAAAATAAGCCCTTGTGAATGTATGTAATATTTTATGCAAGTTTGAAGTTTGAAAGCTTTTGAGGAATTTTGCTGCAGGGAACTTGCCGAACTGCATATCATTGATTTGTCTTGACAATAAGTGCCCTCGCATTACGTATGCTACTTTTCAGAGTTTAGTGCGCCTGACTCCTGCGTACACTAAAATAAAGTTTCCAACATAGCAGCGCGCTTCGAAGTAGGACCCTTTGATTCAGAGTGAATTCGTCGTTACTGGATTTATCAGCACTTCCACTGGTCATAAATGGGGCATCAGGCTTTCATTCTGTCTGTCTCACTTAGAGTAACATCCACTACATAAATTTGCATTATTTTTTATATCAAGTAACAATTCTGTCGCTCCTAGGCCTAAAAAAAGAATGTCAGTTTGACAAAAATAGTTTTTTATTTCTAAAAACCAAATGGCATCATAGGATGAAGTTGTTTTGTTTCGTCTCCGTTTGCGTATGCTGAACTAAAATTGAGGCTGTGACAAACAGTAACGTCCTGCAGAATGCTTGCATTTAGCGTACGCAAGCGTGCACATGCTGTTCTCCTTCATTTCTCTTTTCCGACCCTATCTGCTATACGGCGTGAGCAGATGACAGGGTGTGAAGGGACACGTTTAACATGCTCTCCTGATTGGCTGAGGATTTCTCAAGCTTTCACAGTGCTGCAAAGAATTTATGAATTTGAGTATAGGAAGTATCCATGCAGTCTGGGTTCTTGCTATGGTGCCGTCCCAGATGGGGTATGCTGAGCCGAAACCACATAGAGTAAGCGTTCCAGAAACGCTGTTTACCCGAGAAGAATGAATAGTACTACAGTCAGATATAACTCAAGAACAAAGTGGCTTTTCCCCGTCACAGGACCCCCTTCCAATCAATGTCGTAGGCGCAGATTCTCATGAGCCTGCTAGTGTGACAATGCAGGGAAGGGAATATCCCCTTCCATTGGCCACTCCCTGCACTGTCACGGTAGTAGGTTCACAAGAATCTTCTACCGCCACTGGCTGGAAGAGGGTCCTTTGACAGGGAGAAGCCGCCTCGTTCTTGAGTTGCATCCGACTACATGAGATTTCGAGTATTAAACATTCGGATCGAATCGAATAAATATTCGATTGAATTTGATCGAATAGTCGTTCTACACCAATAAATGCTAGAGAAATTTAATTCACCTGAATGACCACATACCGTATTTACACGATTGTAAGCCAACCTTTTCTTTTTTTTTAATTTGAAAATCCGAAGTGGGGGGTCGACTTCCAATTGAAACGAAAACATCGCACTATAAGTAAAGGTGAGAAAAACGAGATATCAGGCATGCTACAGCGTGGTTGCATTTTTGCTGTGTGGCTCCGTCGCATCGCTCTTGGTGCTGGCCATGAGCAGCTGCTATGTCAACGCGCTAAACTGACACCCCCTACTCGCGCGTGCGGGCGGCGGCTGATGGCTGCTATCGATAAACAGCAAACTGGCACCTCACACTCCCCACACGTGGCTGTTGACTGCGGTTGCTGATAAGCGGCGGCGGCCGATAACACAGTCGTGTTTTAAGAGAAGCTCAAGCGTCCAACAAGTTTTCTTTTTCCATTCAAATACGGGCTCGGCACTCAAGGCAGCGTTGATAGTTGATGGAACGGCTGCTGTTCGGCACTATAAGTAAAGGCGATACTAACCAAATATCAAACATGCTACAGCGTGGTTGAATTTTTGCTGCACGGCTCCGTCACATCGCTCTTGGTGCTGGCCTTGAGCAGCTGCTATGTCAACGTGCAAAACTGGCATACCCTCCCCGCGCGCGGCGGCCGATGGCGGCTATCGATAATCCGCAAACTGGCACCCCACACGTGGCTGCTGACTGCGGTTGCTGATAAGCGGCGGCGGCGGCCCGATAATGCAATCGCGTTGTACGGGAAGCTCAAGCGTCCAACAAGTTTCCTTTTTAGTTTCAAATGCACGCTCCGCACCCAAGGGAGCATTGATAGTTGATGGAAGGGCTGCTATTCCAAACGAGACGGCACCTCCACTCGGAACGGCAGCGGTGCCGGGGAATGTCGGCAGGCGACGGAAGAGCTGACGCCATTCACGCGTAGTTTCTCTTTGGCTGTGATGCATTTGACTACTGCCGGCCGCGTTTCACAAGTTTTTAAAGTAGTGCTTCGTCCGACATCATTTTGTGCTCCAGATCCAGCAAGCGACCAGTGCTCGTTCATGGCTACATTCAAGATGGCTGCCATTTTTAACACCGAAGAAGCGAACAGCCGCGCGCCGGGCCGCAAGTTCGACGTTCCCAGCGGGTGATACAGGTGTGGCCGCTGCAGCGAGGAAAATTTTCAGCTGCTCTACGCGATGTCGTGATGTGGCTGTTTGCGAAGTACGGGATTTCGCTGGATGACGCCGTTGGAATGACGTGCTGTGGGACCGCAGCAGCGATCACGACGGCAGCACTAGTGAGGACGATGGCACAAGTGTGAACGAGTAGTCCAGTGACTAATACATTTTCGTTTTGGAATGTGCCCACGGACACGCCCGTGCGTGGCAGCCGATAGCGGCTGGAGATAAACGGCGGCCGCTGGATAATGCTATCGCCTTCAACTATTCGAGGCCAAGCTTAAACAACCTCGGAAGTTTTTTTTTTTATTTTTCGGAAATGTGAATTGGGGGCAACAAACCTGGCAACAGATTCATTGGTGATGCAATGAAGTTTTAAACTTGCACTTCATTATTCTTATTGTCCTTGTGGACAATCTGAGAACACCATTCAAAATTGCCTTTTTTGCTGTGCAGAAGCCAATGAGTCAAACACACACTCAGCTTGCATGGTCAAGAGCATGACGGCATGAGTTAGTGCAAGATATTCTTCCAGTAAGAGCTACAGTAAGAACTTGGTGGCCTTGCATACACATAACTTTTAATTAGCCACATTCCGGTCTTTGGAAAAAAAATTGGTTTTTAGGGAAAGAAAATGGCGCAGTATCTGTCTCACATATGGGCCCACACTTGAACCACACCCTAAGGGAAGGGATAAAGGAGGCAGTGAACAAAGAAAGGAAGAAAGATGTGCTGTAGTGGAGGGCTCTGGAATAATTTCGACCACCTGGGGATCTTTTGTGCACTGACATCGCACAGCACACGGGCACCGCTTCGCCTCCATCGAAATGCAGCCGCCGCCGCGGTCGGGTTCGAACCCCGAAACTCCTGATCAGTAGCCGAGCGCCTTAACCACTGTGCCACCGCGGCGGGTTAACCACATTCCGGTCTTCGAACATGATTTCAGATTCTTTAGGAGCATAACGTTTGTGAGCAGTCCTCGGCAGGTAGGCAGATCACCTGTGCAAATCTGTGAGAAAGAAAGTTTAGGAGAAAAGGCTAAAACCTGGAGCAACTGCTCAGCTCAGTAAACATACTCTATGGCGTATATGATAACAGTTCCTTGAAAATGATTGTTGAATGCTTCCTGGTAAACTCCCCTCCCCCCCCCCCCTTACTTATGCCATCTCATTTACAGTTAAATAACAAAGCTGATGTCCTCTCACACGGTTTGACATCTGTGGTGTTAATCACCTAACAAGCTGACAAGATTTCCAACATTCAGCTATGCTCGCCTCAAAGGGAGTCTACCATAATTTGTAGGCTATGAGAGTGATTAGGAAAGATTTCAGTCAGTCACATGGTCCGACCATCAATAAACGGTGTAAAGACTTGGATTCAGAATAGAAAAACAGTACGAAAACACACCTGTATGACATCTAGGCCATGGGCATCAAGAGGTGCTTGAACCAGCCTAATGTTGAAGACGCTGTGGCTCCTGCTTGATTCTGCATTGAGGGCTGTGTAGGCCATGCGCTTGCGCTTTTGTCCTCGACACCAGGCATCAAATGCCTCATCAGCACTCTTCACTTCAATCTCAGTTACCCCGAAGGCATACACACAACGTTTGGAATCCTCTCGCAGCATCTTGGATTGCAGCTGCCTGGATAGTGGGAGGAGAAAAAAAAGAACCAGAGTTGTTGGATGGCAGTCCCACAGTATGCTCCCAATGGCTAGTGCCACATGCACTTGGCATCACACAACAATCATGGATCAGTCGCGAATGGGTGCACTACATACGGTATAAATGAGTGTTATGGCCGCACCCCGTTTTCCAGAAGGAAATATTAGCAAAAAATAATATCTGTGTAAGGGCCGCACTCAAACTTTCCACACGACCCACGCGGGAATAGCCTTCGAAATGCACGTGCCGTGGCCTCCGTGATCAGCTCCAGCTGCGAGCAACTGTGCGCTTGATTGAGGAGGCGACGCATGTGCACAGGAGCTTCCAGGTATCACTCACATATGGCACCAGAGGCTGCGCCTCATGATCATCATTGTCAACTTTTTCTACACCGTGAGCTCCCACCAGCTCTAGCGTTTTGAAGCTGTCAAAGGCACTAGAGTTTTGGTTCACAGTAGTTGTGGCTTTTGTGTGCTGCCGCCGAGCGTTGCAGTTTTAGCACAATGGGCAAGCACCTTAATAGCTACAAGACTGGGAGTTTGCTGTCGAACATGGCATGCGCGCGGCAGGCAGGAAATTCGACGTGGCCGAAAAGTGCGTCCAATGATGGTGCAACCAAAAGAATGCATTGAGGAACACAAGCTGCAAAAAGCGCAGAACAAACGGCTACGCGTTGACAGCGGACGTGCTGTGCGACTTCTTGTGGGATGAGCGTGCACCGGAGCACAGCATCAGCTCGGAGTCTGAATACACGGCGAGTGGCGATTGAACGTAGAATAAATGCCGCTGACCTCCTGATTGGTGTGTCTCTATTTAAACAAAAATTTTTTCTCGCAAATCACGTGTATGGGCCTCACCCCAAAAATCGGCCCTCAAATCTGGAAAAAAAAGTGCGGCCCTTACACGCGTTTATACGGTAACCTGTCCAGGCTTGCTCAATCATCTGCTGACATCAAAAAGCATAGCGCTGTTTGAGTCACACAGCCAAGTTATTCTCTTGAAAACCAAAGATTCGACAGCTTCACTGTATGAGCACATAGAACTGTTCAGGTAAGCAAGAAACATTTGTGAACATTGAATGCAAGTTCAAAACAAGTACAAGTAAATGCGTGGCAGGTGAACTAAAATCAGTCACCCAGCTTGAAATCATGCATATGCTTTCAGTCATTGGTGTCGAAGAAGGCAGGGCGAACAAGCATCCACGATGGGTTACGCTGTAATGCTGGTGCCTAAACAACAAAAAGCTTGCGAGTAGAGGCCCTCAGCACTAATACTGAAACATAATATGATAACAAGCACATAAATTAATGCTTAGTTTTAAAACTCTCCATACTGTAGAACCTTGATATTAAACCCAATGAAGACAAAAACTTGTTCAAATTACCGTATTTACACGACTGTAAGTCGACTCAAATGTAAGTCGAACCCCCCATTTAACATTTCTGAAAAAAAAAAAAAAACTTGGAGGTCGTTTACGCTTGGCCTTTAATAACAGAACGCGATAGCACTATCCTGCGGCTTCCACTTATCGCCAGCCGCTATTGGCTGCCGCGCGCGGAAGCCCCCGTGGGCACATTCCAAAAAGAAAATGTATAAGTCACTGGACTACTCGTACACACTTGCGCCGTCGTCCTCACTAGCGCTGCCGTCGTGATCGCTGCTGCGGTCCCACAGCTCGTCATTCTAACATCATCGTGCATTGAAATCCCGCACTTCGCAAACAGCCACATCACATCGCGTGGAACAGCTGAAAATTTTGCCTCACTGCAGCTGCCACACCTGATCACCCGTTGCGAATGTCAAGCTTGCGGCCCGGCGCGCAGTTCTTCGTTTCTTTGGCGTAAAGAATGACAGCCATCTCGAATGTAGCCGTGAACGAGCGCCGGTCGCTTAACAGACCCGGAGCACAAATGACGAATGACGAAGCGCTACATTAAAACGACCAGCAGGAGTCAAATGCGTCAGAGCCAAAGAGAAACTACGCGTGAGCGGCGTCGGCTCTTCCATCAGATACCGAAACTCTCCGGCACCTCTGCGTTTCCGAGTGGGGGTGCCGCCGCGATTGGAACAGCGGCCCTGTTACCAACTATCAACGATCCCTTGAGCGCTGAGTGCGTGGTTGAAAGTGAAAAAAAAAAAAAAAAACTTGAACAACGCCGTTAAGAGTAGAACGTGAATGCGTTATCGGCCGCCGCTTATCAGCAGATGCAATCTGCCGCCACGCGCGGGGAGTGCGCTGGTGCGGTTTGCTGCTTATCAACAGCCACCATCGGCCTCCTCGCGCGGGGATGTCGGTTCTGCTCGTTGACTTAGCAGCTGCTCAATGCCAACACGAAGAGTGCTGCGACGGAGCCGCCCAGCAAAAATCCAACCATGCTGTAGCATGCCTGATATCTCGTTTGTCTCGTTTATTTATGGTGCGATGCTTTGGTTTCGATTTTAAGTCGAACCCCCCACTTCGGATTTTCAAATTATGAAAAATAGATCGACTTACAATCGTGTAAATATGGTATTCACAAGGCTGATGTAGCAAGACCTTGCACTGAAGGCTGGGCTATATATTCAAAGCAATCGTGTGACTGGTTGGTATGGTTACTGGTGTGCGGCTACTCAGCGCAGAGACAGAACAGGTTGGCTGCATAGCTTGTTAGAATTAACCATTGCATATGTTCATGTGTTTGAATTATCGGGCATTTTGTCTTACTGAAAAAGACAAGAGATGAAACCAATCAATCGGTCCAAATTAACAAGATTCCGATGTAGTATGTCAATCCTTGAAATTTGGTTTTTGAACTTCTATGCATTTCCACAAAGGATGACACAATCTTTGACTGCAATAGTACTGCAAATGCACACCTCTTGCAATTACAGACTTTTTGCTTACACCCTGAATGCAAGCAACATTTGTGGCACATGTCCAATAATTGGCTTCTGTCACATTTCAACATTATCTGAATCAAGGTCAACTCAAGAAGAGATTTTGCAGTAATGTGTACAGTTCCGGTTCTCAATGTATTGAGATGGAAAAAGCAGAAGCTGTTGGGCAGCCAAAACTCTAGCCTAGAATGCATTGCATCATGGATATAGCAAGCTGGAGATGATTCAATGAGCAATAAGTGCAAAGGAATAATGAATAGCGATCAGAACAAACGTGAGAAGCACTTATGTGATCACTTGTGAGCTAGCACTCTTTCTGTCTGCTGTTCCACTGACTATAGCCACTATGTGCACTCCACCCCTCAACATTAATGGCTGATGAAGGATGCTCTAACAAAACTCGATGCTGCCATGCCAGGCCCTTTTTGTCACTTTACACTGTCTCAGTTTCTGCTGGTACCGATTATATAATAGCTAGTAGAAAAGATCTTAAATTATCAAGAAGAGGCGTATGCACCTTTAAAGCACAAGCAATCAAATGGATGAACTGTTGGAGTCAATTAATAAGTGCAAAGCAAAACACAGATCAGATTACACTGACTGAACATACTGAATGTATTTAGTACAATATGTTACAAGGAGTGCAAATCAAGATGTCCAAAGCAAAGATAACTAAAATTTAAGAGAATGACAAACATGGGCAAGATAAAGCACTTACTTTGTCTTAGTGTCAATTGGATTGTCATCCAGAAGATCGTAGACGTAATTGTTGTAGATCTCAATGTATGACACAAATACTGCATATGCCATATCTGGGTCGACGTCTTCCACTTTGCCCGTTTCATGAGTGCGAGCAGCCCAGTCCACTCCATCATCATCCCTCCTGAAATTAAAATACGTCAACAAGGTCTGCCATTAAGTGGCACCGGAGAAATCACAAATGTGCGTAATGCTCATTCCTGTACATTAAGGTGTGCAGTTGCTTTGTGGGCATGTAGGCATCGTGAAGTTACAATTCCTGACAATAACCATTTTGGTCAGAAGCGGCCAGGCTGAAGGAGAACTTGGCTAGTCTGGACACATTGAACGATGGGGACACCGATTAGCATGTGGAAGGCACAAAGAACAGGAAGAAGACTTCACAGGATATGGGATTAAGTGTCCCTCAAATAGTATGCACCATCAGCCCAAACTGACGTTCTTTTAAGGATTCAGCGTTTAAGACTATCAGTTGCCTTCCCGCCAAGCGTGTCCTTTACGCACTGGGCTAAGACCACCCCAGCTGCAGCCACAAAGCTGCTTGTAAAAAGCAAATACACCACTGTTTCGCGGTCATATGTGTCCCTGACAGTAGTGCCCACAAAAAATAATGCAATGTATGTTGCACATACTTTCTTATTTTTGGTGCCTTGGGTGTCGTTGGCAATATATCCTGCTGGTATTCAGCCACGGCCTCAGCAACTGTTTGCGTATCATAGCCGTTCAGCTTGTCTGGCTTGAAGACCTGGAAGAAGAGTGCAAAACAAGCAAGGTCGATACATTTAACACAACCTTTTGCAGCAGGAAGCAATTTTCGCAGATGAGGCTGCCCGGCCATCAGTGAAATTGGCTGCTACAAATGAACATTTTGAAATCCTTGTGAATGTCGGTTAAGTTTATTATCTAAAGAGGGAAGCTGGTATTGGAAAAAAATTTTATTCATGAAGTCACATTATGAAAATGTCAGGGAATATGTGTTTGTGTGGCAATTCTAAATACGTAAATTAATTCTTTGCAAAACAAGTCCTTGCACACTTATATAATACCGCATAAACTCGCATAATTTGTGCCTGCACATAATTTGCGTACCCCGAACTTTTTATTCGGACTAAAAAAAAAAAACTTTTACTCTCAAATTTTGCACTCCCTGCTGCGCAAGCACATCACATGCACACGGGTGCACACAGGGCTGGCTTGGGATGATCGGCGCGGCCACGTCGCCATGTGCAGCTGTGAAAGACGAGTGAATAGTGTAAAAAAGAAGTCAGTAATTTGTAAATTGGTTCTGGTAAGGAGTAGTAAATTGCGTGCTGTTTACCCAGCTCGCTCACATTGACGGTCGCTTTCCCGTACGAACGGCTGCAAGAGCATACTTCCGGTGACCTCCAAGGTGTGCGTCACATCAAAATCCAAAACTACTGAATTGTTGGCTATTCTATTTGTCGCTATTCAGCTGGGCCGCATGCGAGGATGCAGTTTTATTGCCTGGTATCTCCATTTGCCTTTAACGCTGGCTTTGCGAATGTATCACTCCGTGTTTATTGCTTCGAGATTCGCACTCTCTGGCACGCCATCATGCAGGGAACTACATAATGTGGGTCTTGGGCGGGTGCGGGGTATGCGTTGACTTGTATTTTTTTTTGCCCAGCGAGGGTTGTAGGGTCAACTTATATGCAGCAATATATCGTATACATTCCGCATTATGACCTTTGTAGAATTTTTTGAGGACTTGTTCGCAAAATCTCTGCATAAATCTCTGCAAAATCTCTTGCATACAAAACAAAAGCTTTAAACTGCATTCCTTTAGAGATGACTTGCTTGTAGAAACCTGTTTCTTACAGCTGGTATTTTGCATGCATAAATGCTAAATCAAGAGGTGTTGCACTGCCCCGAGGTACCTTTTAGGCATCATCACGAATTATGCCCAGTGCCTATGGTATGTTGCCTGAATGAGTAGACCGAATATTAGCCATACACACGGTCAGTCTGCAAAGTACCCAAGCTGCACATCCGTTCTTTGCCAGTAACCATTCCTAAATGCATCCAAAAATACTTTCCAATTACTATGTCATTTCCTTTCCTCAAAAACCAATTTAATTTAATTTAAAGTTATAAACTTCACAAGCACTGATGGCCAATCAATGTAAAATCACAAGAAAGCTGCCACACCCGTCCAATCTCAAACTTATGCTGCTAAAAAGTCGATCTGCCAACGAACTTTTGCCATTACTGGTTCTGTTTCTCCAGCTACTCAGTAGATGATAGACACAATATTCACAAAAGAAAATAAAGTTCCAGAGTACCGCTCCTTACCTGGTCTCGGAAAGCTGTAGAATAATGCACAGACTATCAGAATTGAACAACCAACCCTAGACACTGTCGGTTTTTCTTTTTTCAAGAGTGACGCACCCCCTGTATTGGGCCCGTGCGGAAAGCGATCGCGAGCATAGAAGAAGCACTTTCAGTGGCCCTCACAAAGTAAAAGTGACAACTTGTGAAAGAAAGATGAAAGAGATAGAAGGATGCAATTACCTCGCTTGCCACTGATAGCGGCAAACAAGCTGGCAGAAAAGGAGTGGCGCACGCTCCCTACGCTAGCCGCAACATAGCGAACAAAGCGAGAATGAAAAAAAAAAAAATGGCAGTGGTTAGGTCTGATTAAACCTGGAGTGACGCGATAGCTACATCTGGCCTAGTGGAACTCGATCAGTCGGATTGCAAAGTCAGTCTTTCACCGCTCCCTTTCGCTGGGCGTTCCTTCTCCATCTTCGTCCCACTTGACACGGCGCATGCGCACAGCTGTTGCAGCTTGGTTTTGCCGGCGCGGCGCGCCGCTGGCAGCAGCAGCTGCTCCGCACCACGTGGCTGGTCACGTGACCACGTGGCGGTAGTGGCGCCGCCACCATCACATGCCGCCACCATGGCCACGTGCCACCGCCACGCTGAAGACCCGAAATGCTACCGTAATGTAGCTCTTGCTACAAAAGCTTCTAGAAAGTTACAACAGATGGCAGAACTACCCTCCACTACAGAGTTGCATGTGCGGAGCTAGTGCCAAGCGTCTACACCCCCTCAGAGAGACGGATGGCAGTAGTCACTCCGTGCACCTCACCTTATGAAGAAAACAAGCGTGAGGTGAAAGTACAAGCTTCTAGAAAGATAAGATCGATGGCTGGAATGCCCCAAGCACACCAGCTTTGCGTTCCAGTGCACATTTTCGAATGCAGATAGAAGATCGTATGGGTATGTAGTGACATTGGTAGAGACAAAGGCGGAAACGTACCAGTACGTAAATGACACTCAAAGGGCTAACTGCTACGATGTGTCAGCAGCTATACCTATACATGGCTACACATGGCTATAGCTATACATGGCTAACTCCAAATTTCAATTATCATCTCAAGGATAACCATCCGTTCCGGCTTGACCAGTCATCACGAGGGGGAGGGTTGTTAGTGCTCATATCTACAAAGTTTTGCCACAGGGCATGCATTTCTTTTCAATATGCGGACAATGAATGTGAAATCCTTGCGGTTGACCTCAGTGTCCCAGGTCAACAGCCCTTTACGGTAGCTAATGCATATTTCCCGTCTGGTGTGCGTGACACTCGGCCCCTTGACTCACTCATGTCTAGTAGCCGATCTCAGGTTCTATTACTTGGCGACTTCAATTCGCACCATGTGACTTGGGGGTTTAAAACAGACAGCTTTGGTTCTAGGCTATTTGATTGGGCTTCTGGCAACAACTTGATCTGCAACAATTCCGGATTGCCTACGTTTGTTCGCAGTCAATGCCGCTCTGCCTTGGATTTAACTTTTTCCTCCCCAGGAGTCTCCGTTATGTCTTGGGCGCCTGTTGACTGTGCAACAAACAGTGATCATCTACCGATTAGTTTCAAGTTTGCGTGTAAATTAACTCTTCCTGAGCGACATCAGCGCACGTTAATAAATTACAATTGCTTTAAAGACACTCTAAAATCAGCCCTCCAAATCACTTCAGACACTCGCGCTCAGATGAGTGCCGAAAGCAAGGCTGCACATCTATGTTCAGTACTGGACCATGCAAGGCAAAAGTCTGAATTTTTGGTTAAGAGAACAAAGGGTGCAATCGCGAACAATTGGTGGAATGCTGAGTGCACGCGTGCATATAGACGATGGAAAGCAGCTTGGAAGAAACTTCTCATCAATCAATGCCCAAAAAATTGGCTGGATTATAAGTATGTTGCAGCAACATTTAAGCGCACTGTCGCCCGTGCAAAGGAGGAGTATAATACAAATCATTACGATTTCCTTTCCCAATCAGGAAGTAAACGAGCTTTGTTTAATTTCATGAGGCGCAACAAGGTGATTCCTCCGACTGCCAACATTGAATCCCTCGTTCAGTCCCCTGCTGACATCGCAAAGGCCTTAGAAGATATTGCGTGTGGCCTAGAGCTTCGCTTTACATCTGCTTTACCTTCTCCTACTATATTCACATGCACCTCAAGTGATTTCACTGAGGTCTCTATGCCCGAGCTGTCGCAAATTGTTCTGCGCTTATCCCCAGCGGCTCCTGGCCCCGATAAGGTCACTTCATCTATGATCAAAATTTTGTTCAATGAATCTCCTGCAGACCTGTTGGCTCTAATTAACCATTCTATTAAAGGTCCTTGGATACCGCATGAGTGGCGTCTTGCTGAAATAGTTCCATTGCTTAAAAAGCAAGGGGAGGGCTTAACTTTAGACAATATACGCCCTATTTCGTTAACATCGAACCTAGTGAAATTAGTGGAAAGGGTCCTTCTCAGCCGTGTCATGTCATTCATTTCAGAAAATGCTGTATTGAATCCATGTCAAATTGGTTTCAGGCCGGGTTGTTCAATTTGGTGTGCTCATACTGACCTTGAGAGTCGTATTAAATTAGCTCGCAATAGAAAACAGTTTGCTGCACTTGTCACCTTGGATGTCAGTAAAGCATACGACAGCGTGGAGCACTCGACTCTATTACTAAGATTACAGGAACTCAACTTCCCAAGCTATTTTGTAGCCTGGATTTCTGTTTTTTTAGAAAATAGAGAATTTTACTGCTGCCAAAATGGTGTTTCCTCAAGGAGATTTCCACAGACAAGAGGTGTTCCGCAAGGATCAGTTCTCTCACCTGTTCTTTTTAACATTTTTCTAAGCTCAATTCCATGCATTCAAAATGTGAAAACTTATGTGTACGCCAACGATATTGCATTTTTTGCATCAGCAGGTGACATTCACACTCTTTATCGAACCCTGCAAAATTACCTCAATGTTCTTGACAACTGGCTAGGAAGAATTCATCTGTCCCTTAACGTGAAGAAATGCGCATTGTTAGTATTTCCAGTTTCTGTTCCTGTAAACATCTGCCTGGTCTACAGAAATAACATAATACCTCACGTTCAGACGGTGAAGTATCTCGGAGTAATATACGACTCTACTCTCTCCTGGCGGCCACACATTGAGCAAGTTTCTGCAAAAGGAGTTCGGGCCATTGGCATCCTGCGCAGGCTTTGTAGTGCTAGGTAAGGCATGAGAAGGCATACGCTTCTGATGATTTATAAAATGTACGTCCGCCCAATTTTGGAGTTTGGGTGTGTTTTATTCTCAGGAGCTCCTGCCTATAAACTTCGCCCTCTTGTGCTTTTGGAGCGTGAGGCGTTGCGCCTTTGTCTGGGGCTTCCAAAATATGTCGCCAATGCTGTTCTGCACCTTGAGGCGCGAATGCCTTCGTTATTAGCTAGGTTTTGCCTTTTAACAGTTCAAACATTTTTAAAATTGTGCGACTCACCTCTTCACGCTTCCAGTATAATATTTCTTAGTCAACCTTCCGCCTTTTTTAGTGCTGCCTGGTCTCGATTTCATACCCCACAGATATGTTACGTGCAGTCCCTCCTTGATCGCATAAATATTCATTTCACTGATGTCCGCCAAATATATAACAACTCCTCATCTGTCCAGATTGAATTCGATGACATTTTCCCATCGAATGCAAAGCTGCAGCCCTTCCCGCTTCTTCAAGGTCTATTGCAGGACCACCTAAGGTCCTTTCCCTCTCATGTTCTTATTGCTACCGATGCCTCGCAGGATCGCGAAAAGGCAGGTGTGGGAATTTTTTCACCTTCACTGGATTGGTCTTTTTCTCTCCGTCTTCCTGACTTCACTCCAATTTTTCTGGCTGAATTATTAGCAGTAACCTTAGCCTTACGAAAATTAGAATCTACCGTTTCCCAGGTCGTGGTTATGACAGACTCTCTGTCCATTTGCTCTTCCTTATCCTCACCCACTGACTCTCGGCCATTACGCCTCTTTAAGTTCCTGATTCCGCTGCATCTAAATTCGGTAAGGTTGCTTTGGGTACCAGGTCACATGGGCTTTCACTTAAATGAGGTTGCAGATTCCTTAGCAAGAGCCTCTCTCAGCGGCCCAATTGTTGCTGTCCTACCATCGTGTGCATATACAGCTGCGGTGAGGTTTCGCAGCTACACAATATTTCAGGAATTTGCTGCCTCAGCTCTTACATCATCTCCCGAATATCAGCATCTTCTGCATCCTTGGAGTAGCAAAGACTGGCGCTCACACAGACTAGAGGTCTCTTTCATGCGCTTGCGTTGCCGGGTTCCCCTTCTAAATTTCTACCTTCACAGATCTGGCCTGGCAGCTTCCCCACTGTGCCCTTTTTGTGCCGAACCTGAGACAATGGATCACTTCCTGCTGTTCTGCCGCCGCTTTTCTCATTTGAGGAAGCGTCTTTTGCAAATTCCATTTCATCAACGGGGCTTGCCTGTGTCTTCCGCGGTTGTTCTTTCCATTGGCGCTTCTTTGCTTGGACGAAGCGACAGGAGTGTGCGCTCTGCTGTGCAAAATTTTCTTCAAGAAACGCAGCGACTCCTATTCTAATTTCTTTTTCCCGATCTCAGTCAGTAAGACATTGCAACATTACAGGCATTGTGTACTATTATGCACATTAAGCAATTGTCCCGTCTTCGATCTCCAAGTTAACTGGACCCCTTTCCTTCCCTCTTCCAATCTATCAGACTACATACTATTTCCACTGCTTTTCCCGTCAAAAATTTCCTGTATCCAGTAATTAACCGCCTGTGTCTTGGCCACTCCCCCGTAGTGGGTATGTGCCAGCAACGTCTGAGGCCTTCCTTCCTTCCTTCCTATACCGACGTACTACTGAACATGAGGTTGGAGATACAACACATGAACTGCAGTAGTGACAATTTCAAAGGAAGAAATGCAAAAAAATATACCTGCCAAAATTGGTGCAAATAAGAAAAAACATGGGTGGTAGGAATAAAGCCTGAAGCTTTCCACTCTGCCTTGGTAACCAACATTAGAATACACGGTCCACTTTAAGAACCACGGTACATCTTTAAGAACAAAGCAAGTAAACAACACAGGAAACCTACATATTTCCTGGCTTGGAATTCCCCAATCGAGTTGAATACAACATCCAAGCAACGTGGCAGAATGCCTCCATCTTGAGGATTCCCAGTCATTGTATAGGTCTTGCCGGATGATGTGATTCCATAGGTAAACAAAAGCCCTGGGGAAATAAAAGTTCTCAATTAAAAATTTAGGTACACTATCCAATTTGATATTCTAGCACAGGAACTACAAGTGCATTGGTACACATTAAATTGCACATTCATTTCTATGTAAATATGCAGCATGTACATATTCACAGCACCTGCTGCAGTGGCTCATAGACTTGCCCAGCTGCTGCCCCCTATGTTGTGGAATCGCATCCTAGACACAATGGCTGCATTTCGATGGAGCCGAAATGCATATGCACATGCACTATGCAATGTGCCACAGCATTTTAAAGAACCCCAGGTGGTCTGAATTAATTCGGAGCCCTCCACTATGCCATCCCTCAGAGCCCATGGGTCATTTAGAGTAAAACCTCATTAATTCGGGGAAAAAAACTGGACCACTTGGAAAAATTCTTTCATTCAAGAAGTTGTTCATTTGGAAAAACAAGAGATGGGGTGATAATGACGCTGAGTGACCAGGTAAAAAATCTGGCCAATAAGCACAAGTGGCACTGCAACGGACTGTGGATTGAGGGCATTTAACATCCTGAAGTGACTCTGCCAATGTCAGACGCTGCAGTAGAGGGCTATGGATTACTTTAGAGCACCTGGGGTTATTTAACATGTGCTTGACATCGCACAGCACACGGACATCTTTTGTATTTCCCCTCAATCTAAATACGCTCGCTGCAGCCGAGGTTGAACCCGCAACCTCAGGGTCAGCAGCCAAACACCGTAGCCAATGAGCCATTGCGGCTGGCCCAAGTGGCACTGCTGTCAGGCCAAATGGTAAAAGCAGTGCACTCATCAGTCAAGAAGGTATGACAGGATGCTCCACCATTTTCTTTTTTCCTTGCATGCCCATCGTGGACCAATGTAGAGAAATTGATGCCCCGAGTGTTGTAGAGAACATGTGTGCAATTGGTTCATCTGACAGCGTGCACACGCTGTTCTGTTTGGAGAGACTAGGAGGAATAGTTAATGCCCCACGAATTTCTCACAGAAAGCAATGAATGTTTATAGATATAATTAAAAAAAACCATGCTGATGTGGAATATTTCATTTTTGTTTCTCTTCTTAAGTCTTCTCAATTAAACATTCAGTTAATTCAGGCATTTTATTCCCCAGAAAATACCAATTAACAGGAGTTTTACAGTACCATTTTCATGGACATTTTGTAATGTTATGTGTGAACACACAAGTCTGCAGGCAATTTGCAGTCAAGGGGTGATGAGCAAGTGACATACTGTAGACACCCAGCATGAAAGCAAATGCTAAATGCAATACAGATTTAACAAAGCTTGAGTAGGAGCTAGTTGGTACAACATAGTATAAAATAGGAAGCACTACAAAGTTGTTTACAGGACATAACCATAAAACAAATGAACATGATGAAGCGCTGAATTTTCCTATCATTATGGTTCCCTGCCCGGTAAACAATGTTGCACTTCTTCCTCTTCTATACAATACAAATAAACGGGTGGCAGAATACAGAATGGTACACCACAGAAGCACTGCCTAAAGGCAAAGCAGACTGGAAAATTCAAGCTGTAAAGATCATTCACACCAAACTGCCAATACTTCCTCACTGGTGATATAGAAAAACGAAACTAACTGTGGTCACATGCAAATCCACATTTCTACTTTCAATGCAACAGTATTACGGAGCCCTTTTGCCAAAGCCATCAATGAATGTTGTCTGTAGTTTCACCTCCCCAGCACCCCTAGGCACTCGTGCTGCAATGAAAAACGGGAAAGCTCCAACTGACACAAAGCGCGACGTCACAAAGTATACTCGCTGGTGTGAGGAGAGCACATGATGCTTGCGTGCTGCGCCCCGACTGCTTTTCATGCTGCTATGTGTGAACGCTGCGTGCATCATAGCTCTCGCGTTGCTTCAGCTCAGTTCTGTTCCTGCTTCTGAAGCGTTTGAACGAGCCTAATTCCTTCCACTTGGTCTGGCAGTGGCAAAGGCGCTGTCACGATTGGCGACCGCTGCAGCAACGACTTGAGAACCAGTGCCAACATGAGAAACAAGACCTTTCTAAGCTACAGAGACGCCACAAGGCTAAACCTTGATGCTGCCTCACATTTCTCGCATCGCGTTGTATGATCGCCTGTAAGTGCCTTACGGCGCAGCAGTGAGTGCAAACAAGCCCACTGATGCAGACAGAACAGATAGAAGATAGAAGAACACGTTATGCTTTAGGCATAGTTCAGCACTTGCAGCAGAAACCTGTTTGTTTCCCTCACACGCAGTTAAGACAAGGCTCTTTTTTTCAAAGTTAAACATTGGTAAATGAAGTTCAGGATGGCAGCATCGATCAGAGAGGACGTCAGCAATTACCGGTAGCAGAAGGAATGCTATTCAAGCTCCCCAAACATGACAAAATTCAGAGAAAAAAAGATTGAATTGCATATGAGAAATACTGAATGCTGAAAATGCTTACCAGGCTTTCCGTGAAGAAGATCACTGACCAGGGGCAAGCCAACATGGTCGAAAACCTCCTTCTGAGAGGCATTTGAATCAAACACATGCTTGAATGTGTACTGGTACTGAAAAAAAAAAAAAAACCATCGTCACTTCGGTTATCTCGAACAACCAGCTTTACTTAAATCGTGCATCATAATGGTGAGCTCTGCTGTAAACAATCTAGGATCAAGCGTGCTCACTATAACACTATAATGACAGATTCATAACATGTTTGCTCATGCATCAACAAAGTGCCGAAATTGGCACACTGAAGAACTGAAATGAAGAACACTGAAGTGTAGTGTGACTTCTTCACACTACACTGAAGAAGCAAGTGTCGAGTCTTTCAGAAGGTTCTCCAGGCATATAATTTGGGCATGAAGCTATTTATTAACATCATCAGCATTCAGCACTTTTGTAACAGAGCATATAGCCCAAGCACAATATCATGGCCAATACCAGCTGGTTTGGGCATCATGCATTTTTCTCGGTACCTAAAGGATGGACGACCTTTTTCCATGTTTGTTTTGCAGATTTCAAAGTCAATGTCTTTGTCCCATTCACTGGAACATGATAGTACATGAGATGAAAAGGACAAACGTGCATCCAGATCAATGCCAAGGGCTGTCATGGTGGCAATGCAATGAAGGGGCTGGCTTCCAAGGGACAACACTGGCAGCGTGAGGTGAGGGCGACACAAGGTTGAAGAAGTAAGTCATTGTATAGGACTTGTGGATGTATATGGGCAACAGGTGTTGCTGTGCCCAGGAATGACAGATGTTGAGGTTGATTTGAAGAGACAAATAGTCTGCTAAGGTGCAAACTGGTTGAAGAGACGAAAGTAGTCAGCATAAAGAATAGGGAAAAACCAACAGCCAATGATATTGTCTATGAAGACTGAGAAAAGAGTACGGCCAAGAACACTGCCTTGGGGCACACCAGACAGAATGGCGCTAGACGTGGAAATGGATCCCCTGAATATGACATGCTGAGTTCTGCCACTAACAAAGGAATCTAGCCAAGAGAACAGTTCCTGAGAGCCCACTGACTGCGGCGCTGGACAGGAGCCCATGGTGAGGGAGATGATAAAAAGCATGCAAAAGATACAGCTGAACAAGCTCGCAAGGCATCTGGCTGTCAAAGTGGGCATCGACCGTGTGAACCAGCATACCAAGAGTGGTTTCGCAGCTGTGCTGCTGGCGAAATCCATGTTGGAGGGGTAACAGAAGTCTTTATTTTCTAGGTGTGTATGAATCTTGTTCAGGATCATCTCAAAGGCACAGCACACGATAGATGCAGATTCAACTGGGCGGTAGGAGGACAAGAGGTCAGCATGAGCCTTATAATACACAGAAGGAACCACTGCAGAGTGGATAATGCGCTGAAACATGTGGCATAATATAGGCGCCTAATAAAAGGCTGTATGATGCAGGTGCAGGGGATGAATGCCATCGGGAGCAGGGCTCTGAAACGGTTGAATGTGAGAGCAAGCTTCCAAGCCAGAGAACAGTATGGTTTCCGCAGAGGTCATTCCACAGGCACAGCAGCACATTCAGTAAAATAAATAATAAACCGGGCTTTAAATTCAAACAAGATTACTACAGGCATATTCGTTGACATTAGAAAAGCATTCAACTCTAATTAAACATAACATTTTGTTGCAGAAACTTGAGAATTACGGATTTCGAGGACCAGCAAGGAAATTTTTTTGTAGATATTTAATTAACCGCATGCAATTCGTGCAAATCTCAGACCAAAGATCTCCAATGGGGGAGGTAAGAACAGGTGTTCCGCAAGGGTCGGTATTTGGCCCCCTACTTTTTTCCCCCTTTATTAATGATTTTCCCAGTAACACTGAGCATGGAGAAGCAATCCTGTATGCAGATGACACGGCCCTACTAATATCACATACGTCAGCAGACAACGCGGAATCACTCCCCAATACTAGCCTTCAAAAAGCAGTAACTTCTTTCAGTACTAACAAACTATCGCTACATGTAAAAAAAAAAAAAGATCATTGCTTTCACCTCCCGACGCAAATCGACCCCCGTACCATGCTACCTGCATCTCAATGGAATACCCACTGAAAGGTTTTCAGAGCCATAAATATTCAGGAATAACTCTAGAGAAAAATCTATACTGGGCACCTCACAAACGACCTATGCAAAAAGTTAACTTCTGGCTGTTATGCATTAATTAAAGCACAAAAACATTTCGACAAGCACATATTACGAATGATATATTTCAGCATTTTTCATAATCATTTAACATATTGTATTGAATCCTGGGGTTTCACCTTCGCATCATACCTAACAAAAGTTAACAGCCTCCAGAAAAAGGCTATCAGAATAATATCTCCACCAAGAGCAAAACTGTCCAAACCTCTGTTGAACGAATTAAACATAATGCCCTTCAACATTGTCCGCGATTACAAAACAGTCATTTTAGTCCACTGAATAATTAACACGAACACTCCGCATTCCTCTACCATATTCATCTCTCCCAAATATGACACTAGGCAGGCACAACATAATTTTAATTTACCCATAGCTCATAACATATACGGGCAGTGCTCAATACCTGTTATTGGGGCAAAAATATGGAATAACACTCCGTGTAACTTGAAACAAACGTTGCACTTTGTGTCCTCACTAAAACGGCACTATCTCCGCAGGGAATTCAAGACGCCAAACTAAACATATGTTGCTGTCTGTAGCATTGCTTCATACTGTGATTGTTTTATGTTTAAAAATGTGTGTAATGGATCCATTATTTAGCCATAGCAGCTAAGGATCCAGGTGACTATGCAGCATTTTTTGTAATATTTTTTTGTCATATTCTGATGTCAATAGTTACTGTAAGAGGACAAAGTCGCCACTTCACTTGGGAAGGGCCCTTCCAAATCAAGCCCAGGCATGAGATGGTCCGTCCAAATGGAAGAAAAATGGCTACACAATGCTTCAGAGATGCGGCCAGGAGAGCAAACAGTCTCAACACCAATGTGAAAGGAAAGGCACAGAGTTAGCCTCTTAAGAATTGACACACGCCCAGAAAAGCTTAGGTTCCTGTACTGCTCGAGCAGCAGTCCCTTCTATAAACGCCCGATTAGCCACTTGGATTCGTTTCTTCAGGGCGCACTGATGCTGTTTGGCAGCAAGAAGGTTGGCTAACAATCAAGTTCTTCTGGCACGCCAGAATACCAAATCTTTCATGGTCTTCTCATATTTCTGCAGTCTGCAACAAAGCGTCGAGGACATTAGGTTTCATACGCCGGAACCTTCGAAACTCACCTAGCTCCGTTCGAAAACTTGCATATTTTACATTTGTTCGCCCACAGCTGGAATTTATCTCACCTATATGGTCTCCCCATCAAAAATATCTCATAGATATGCTCGAGTCCATTCATTTCGGTACATTCGAGTCGGTACATTTTTAGCAATTATAGTCCCCTCGCAAGTGTATCCCAGCTTAAATACCTTAATGACATACAGATACTTGAAATTCGTCGCTCCATTTCACTTCTGTGTTTATTCCATAAATATGTTCACACCCGTCCTTCGTTGTTACCTCTGGCATCACCTTTCCGCTCTTCACAACGCTTACACAATCAACTCAGCTTCAACCGGATATATGGGAAGACCCTGTCGTTTAATTCCTCTGCATTACCTAGAGCAACAAAACTCTGGAATGATCTTCCTGACAACATAATCTCTTTCATTGATCCTGGTGAGTTTAAAAAACATCTATGTATACATTTATTGCCATAGTGATGTTCGAAATGTACAACAGTTTCATTTGTTCTTAACGTTATTTCGTGTCTGATGTTATTTTAACTCGGTTTTGTATAAATTTCGTGTTCCTTTCTTGTATTTGACTTGTACCGCGTTCTTGCACCGATATTATGGTTTTTTTTGTTTTTTTTCATCTGTATGTACATCTGTATTTGCCCCCCTCACCCAATGCTCTTCGGGGCCTGTGAGGTACTAATAAATAATAATAATAATAATAATGATGTCTCCCATAATCCAAAGGGAATGGAGTCTATGTTGAGCTCTCCTAGACAGTACAATGTCAGAGACCAGGGTGCAGCAGAAAAGGGGTCATTACTGGAACAGGGTGAGTTGTTGGGCTAGTTGGTGTTCGGATTTTACAGGCATATTTTTAGCGCAAAGGACGGGACGAGATACAGCGCACGTGCTCGTCTTGTCTGTATCTCGTCCCGTCCTTTGCGCTAAAAATATGCCTGTAAAAAGTCATTACTGGCACTGTGTGAAACACTGGAGCCAAGGAGGAAATTTTTTAGAGCTCATATGATCACTGCGGCATCACACAGTCGCGCATTGCTAGTTCTGCTACACCGACAGACTGTGCAGTGCACCAGAGGAAACAGTGGCAACGTCTGTCATTGGGTGCCAACGCCTCCAACCACCCACCAAGATAGTCCCATTGCCAGTAACACTCAGATTCATGAATGAAGTTGGTAATGTACTGTCTAGATGGGAAGCTGTGCAGACAACAAAATGCCACCTTGAACACTGGTAGCATTGAGGGGCGCTGCACCATTTTTGAAAGTTCAGGAGATGCAAGCTGATCGACGCACTCGTTTTTTAATTCTCGGAGAACTTTATTTGGCACTGGGTACCCAAAAAATTGACGGAGGTTCTGGATAGCCCAAACCAAATTTTCAGGAACCAACTCAACTTCACAACCACAAGCTGTCAAACTACACTTCATACATATCTATTGCCTGTCACTAATTCGAATGCATCTATAAAGATTAATTATCTAGTATCTACATAGTACACAGAATAAATGAGTAGTTTACACTGGAGAATCAGTGCCTTTTACAAGCAGATTGAGGACAGCAACCAACTGTTGCTGTCAGTACAAATATCATTAGGATAATTAAATTTTTCTAGAGCTACAGCAATACCCCCAATTTTCCGTCTGCTCCGCTCACCTGCTTTGGGGGATTTCTTGCTTGGCCATTCGTTTCTTGTGGTTCTAACTGAACAACCCTGTTATCGATGAGGCGCACAACAGGAGCATCGTTTGGGTTGAGCAAGGGGCGTATGCGGCAGTAAACCTCAACTGGGTCCTGCGCTTCGGTGGATGCCGGCCGGGATGGCACCTTCTTTTTCGGCGTCTTTCCTCTCCTACGAACCAAATACGCAGGAAACACTGCTTGAGGAAACACGCCATGATGTGGAGAACAACGGGTTAAGCAATTCATGCTACCCAAATTCGCTCGTCGAGTTCGCTACGCAGTTCAAAGTAATGACACATGAACCTTAGCCAGCAAAGAGCTCAAGACAAGCGCATCAAGGTAAAAACGCACTGACGTATGGCCGCGTTCCTGACGCGGCAACGATGCCGGATCCATGACAATGGCGAGGCGATTCGAAACGCTATATTCTTAACATGAGGTCCATTGCAATGAAGCCGCACCACATCATGACGGGGTTACTCCTTGCTTTGAAACGTGACTCGGTTTGAAAATGTTATGGTGAACAATCAAACCACCGGCATGGAACATTCCTAACAGAAAGAAAAAACGGCAGGTAACTTACGCAGGCTTCATGTCCGCACAGCACGTTAAGTTGCCCCACAAATCCACTTAACAGTGGTCGCCCGAAAGCTTTAACAGTTTTCAACTTGCAGTCATAAAATCAATAACGACAATTCCGTTTTGAAATTTTGGAACTACGCGGGAATAAGAACGTTGCCACAGCCGTTCATTGCTGACCGAATACTTTGAAGTGCAGTCAGCCAATCAGCGCCCCCGGCGCAAGCCTCATGGTTTCCAGTACTACATCCCAGGATTTGTTGTCATTCGTGTTCTTTAGTAAAAAGAAAACAATTTTTCGTCATACGCTTTTTTTATATAAACAAACTATATTTAAAACAATCAACTTGCGCAGCTTTATTCATGTAAGATTTGCTAGCCGATGCTCTGAAACTTGCTTGGCGGCCAATGGCCAAAACAGTTTCCTACGGTTCGGATCGGCAACGTTGGTTCGGCTCACCAGCTGATTGTTGTTGACACATCGCACTGCAATCATTTGTGCGATCGCTGAAAAAGAGCCTGACTGCGCTGATTTTTTAAAGCTAGCTTGGCTCACGGTACTGCTGAAGTTGTTCGAATATGATGCGCTGGACTAAAACGAGGTGTCACCGAGGCACGCGCCGAGCATTGAAAGATTCTAATGCACACATACTATCTGGCTGACGCGTATATACCGCCTCCCACAGGCACGATTCTTCGCACGAGCCCAAGCAAAACGTGAATTAAATTTCTTCTTTTCACTGATACGTAATATTGGCTCGGACGCTTGACAATGACTCCCGACACGAACAGGAGTGAAAGGATACATCGCCTTGCAGCTTTCCTTAGGGAGCACGGTGAGTCACAAGCTTTCATGCCTTCGGAAAGTAAATCTCATTCGCATTCCGATCGACCCTCTATCATTTGATCCTCGCTAGGAGACGTGGTGCTCAACGGAACGAGACGGCTCACTTTAACCACATCATGCCTGAACGAGCTGAACTATATATTTCGTCAGTTCTTGGGAGCACAGGAGAATGAGTCCTTCGATGTCCCCTTCGGATGCAGTGCCAACTCAGACTTCGTCCATGACGTCTTTTTTCTCCACGACTTCATGCAGAAGACTTGCTCGCTGAAGGTATTTGAAACGATACGCGGCTCTAGCATGATCGTTTTGCCTGCTTCTCTTCTTGTACGCCAGCTTGAGTGTCCTCTTGCAGGTTGATACTCCAGTCGTTTATCTGCCCCTCCTATCCATGATATCAAAAATAAAAGCCAAAAGTCTGATGTGTCAGGTTTTCTCTATCTCCAGCTGCCTTCGCCTGACCAATAGCAGTGGATATAAAAAGAAAGGGAGTGACAGCTATCAGTACCGAGTCTCTTATAATCCATTTAACGGTGCCACAACTTTTGAGTCAAGCCTGCTATTAAGACGGCCTGGGACCAGCTGGAGGGATAAACTTAGCCATATACGCAAAAAAAAAAAAGCCTTTACAAGTGACCTTGCTATGCTGAAGTAACCGTGGCCAGAATGTAAGAGATGCTGTGTGTTGTGATCGTGTCTATGACAGCATGCAGCCTGCATGTATATGCCATTTTTATACTGAAGCCTGTATGGAGGTGTGCCAGGGTGACCTTGCCATCCTCGTTTTCCTTTCTTTTCAGTTTTGCATGTGAGTTGTGCGCACAAATTAGCGAAAAAATAATTTCGATCGCTTCAGGAGATGCTTGGCCTTGCTGCTGTAATGTCATACTGTCACAAAAAAGGAGACACTCTGCTTAGTTTTTGTTTGCTTTTGTCTGTAACATTTGTTCTTTGGACTCCAGATTGTTCAGAGTTCTCAGACCATTCAAGGCAGCCTCGACCTCTCCAAGTTCCACAGCCTGAAGATCCTTGAGTTGAAGAGAGTTCCACCACATCTTCTGGTTGGCTTTGATTCTTTGGTGTTCCAGCTGGAAACACTGATTTGCCAAAGAAATGTCTCTTCACTGAAGGTGATTAACAGTCCCAACATATTATGTCATTCCTTGTCTGAATATTGATCACAGCCCCCAGAGTGCTCCATTTTCAGTCAGCATTTGAAATGTAATATACTGAACAAATACAACTTATCTGCTGCTTCATTAATATGACGATAGGCCTCGACATTTGTGTTCTTAAAGTTAGTCAAGATATGTGTTTGAAGGGCGAGTGGAGGGGAAAGGGGAGGAGACCGGCCCTATCAATCGTTCGTTGACTATTGTGGATATTCTTGGCTCATACTCTTGACAGGTTTGATAGATTTGAGCGTGTTCTTTTTAGCTATTTTCTCATTTTACTCCGGTTACCTTCACAATCTCTCACAAATCTAGGTAAGCCATCTGTTTATTGCCATTTATCACAGAGTTTCTATGCATTAAACTAAATCTAATTGTTGGCTTTATGGCTGGCTAGCTTATGCTTGAGCAGAATTTCTCAGGACAATATAGGACCTTTTGCGGACACCATGCATATTATATTTGATAATGATATAGCTAACCTTACAGATGCTTTCAGTTTGCCATGTTGTTCTAAATAGCTAAACACATTGCTATAGACTGCTATGATGAATGGACTGAACTTTTTGTCTCTGTGTTAATGCTGGACGCTGAGAGCATAACTAATTAGCTTAAAATGCCGCAGTCATAAACGGCTCACAGTGAAGAGTCGCATGAAATATTTTACTAACTCTTCTGGGGTGGGCATGGCTCTGTGCAGGAAATTCTCCGAAGTCGCAGTAAGGTGCCACAGCCATGGGTGAAGAATACAGTGGCCAATTTCAGCTATAATGGCATCACAACTCTAGATGATAGCCTGGTAAATAATGTCACATCATATTAAATGTATGTGTGTGTATAATAAATTCATGTGTGCATATTTTTAGTGCAAAAATCACTCTTGTTTATTTGTTTTGCAGGCTTTACTTCCAAAGCTTCAGTATTTGGACTGCAGCAATAATGCTATCTCTGACGCTTCAGGCGTGCAGGTTGGACATCACTTGCTTTTCATAGCATAAGCCATTATAACACTACCAAATGAGTGCGCTCTGAATGCCACTTTTTCTTTTTTTTGTATTTTTCAGTACCTCCAGAACATCAGAGTGCTCAACCTGTCATTCAATTTTCTTGAGAAGATAAACATACAAAACAGAGGAGCCTGTGATTCGTTAACCGTGCTATACTTGAGGAACAACTTTATTGAAAGCACCTCTGGTATGAGCACCTAGTTGTTAGAAGTGTACTTCCTTTGTTTTACTGCCCTTATTTCCTGTTATAACAGTTGGCTTAGTGATTATAAAAAAATTATGCATGTTACAGTATTACAATATACAGTGGTTGTACTAACAGTTTTTGTTTGCATTTTGCTATCTAGCAATTGTATCATTTTCTTATTCTTTTACAACGCTAGCTATTAAAGCGAAGCTCCGTAGCCAACATGTTTCATTGTAATCAAAAAGCATCTGTGCAGCCGACCGGAAGAAGGGGGAAAGCAGGGGACAGTGTGGCACTGTGCACGAGGGGCCGCGCCACGGGAGTGCGATCACATGACCACTGCATGCACATAGCTTGTGCCTTGCGCATCACGTGAACTTTCCGAAAACAGGACGGAGGTTCCCAGAGAGGGCATGTTTATGTTCACTGTCATTTCGTTTCTGTGCAGCCAAGCTTCATCAGTAAGAGGGGGGCAGGGTGACACCCACACGGGCATCCCACATGAGCATGATCATGATGGCCCTGTGCACGTAGGTTGTGCCTTGCACTAATCTTCCCGAAACAGAAATGCAATCACCACGCACTGCTAAGTCGCAAATGCAACAATTGCAACTCGTATGGAGGAATAGCTAGTACTGATCTTCTGCATTAATGAGTGTAATTGCCATTAAATTTTTTTAACTACAAGCCTACTTGATACTGCATGCCTACTTTTGAGTCTTTGACTCCACCTCTTGTAGCCACCAGGCTGCCGCGGTGGCTGAGTGGTTATGGCGCTCGGCTGCTGGCCCAAAAGACGCGGGTTCGATCCCGGCCGCGGCGGTCGAATTTCGATGGAGGCGAAATTCTAGAGGCCTGTATACTGTATGATGTCAGTGCACATTAAAGAACCCCAGGTGGTCGAAATTTCCGGAGCCCTTCACTATGGCGTCTCTCATAGCCCGAGTCCCTTTGGGACGTTAAACCCCCATAAAGCATAAAAACATCTTGTATCCCCAAATTAGCCATGGCACTCTTTGGCCTGGCTGCACTTGTGCAATTAAAATCAAATTATTGTAATCATCTGCATGCCTGCTAGTGGCGGCACTATTTTGAAGGGTACTAATGCAAAAACACTTATGTGTTATGATTTCAGTATGCATCAGGAAACTTTGCAGGCTGAAATTTATTGAGAGCCCTTCGTCATGGCTACCTTCATAGGTCGGCTTAAAGTTTGAGACTTGAAGATCTGTCTTTTTTCCTCTCTTTATTGTGAGTAGTGCTAATCTGCGATAGCCATTTTTGCTGTTGGAAGAAGTAATAAGAGTTCGTGTCATGTGGGGCTTGCTGTATACAAGGCATAGGAGAGCATGCATAGTTTGTGTACTTTATTGCCGTAGTCTATTCCATGATTTAGCTGGTGCTTCAAAATCTTTTTCAGGCATTGAGCGGCTAAGGGAGCTCAGGGAACTTGATCTCTCCTACAACTGCCTTGCAGAGAGCTCTTCCCTCACTGGCCTCAAGCAACTGTACTGCTTGTCTATTGTAAGAGGATAATTTTTGTTTTAAAAATGGCAATAACGCTAATAGCTGTTGCGTGTCCAGTAATTCTAAAATGCTATTACAAATACCCTTTCAAATGCCTGGCTGTATGAAGTCAAAAGACTTTATACAGCCAGGTGTTTGAAAGAGTAGTAGTGAACTGGTAATTGTACATTATTCTTTTACTTAATGCTTGTAGTGTAATGTTCATGAACTGGTACTCTTTTTCTGACGTTAAACTTCCTGCTCAAATAGTTCTGGAGGGTGCTTTATGAGAAATGCTGCCACTGTATTCTTTAAAGCATTTTTTTTTTGCTGTTGTTGGCTTGAGAGTCTGGGCTGCCGTGTAATGAGGCACATGCAAGGGTGTGTTTGAAAGATTTTTCTGTGTTTTGGCATGCCTAAAGTGTGGGTGCATTAATATGTGTCTCTAATCTGTTTTAGCGCCTGATTGTCTTTGTTAAGTTGTCAGCATTGTGGTTGTTGACAAACAGTGAAGTCATACTCGCTTTATGTATGTTGTACTCGAAACTTGTGTGCCATGCCTCTTAAGCTGGTAGCCAAGCTCTGTTCATATCTGTTTGTTTCTTTTTTTTTTATTCACAGTTGCGGCTTGTAGGAAACCCTGTCACCTTCCACAAGGAATATTTCTCTATAGTAGTTTGTCACTTGCACCGTAGAGCTGTCACAGAAAAGTTCAGACTGGATGAGGGGCCGTTACCGAAAAAATTGATAAAGGTAATATTGCATCTTTGTGCATGGCCTCGGCAGTTCTTTTGCTCTCCCTGCTTCATGAAGAAATGTTTCCTTTCTTTTCTTTTGTTCTCTTACGGTTTTGATTCAGTAATATGAAAGAGCTTCTTATAACTTTTATTCTAATCATTCTTTCTTAGTGGAATCTAACCTGTTTAAAGAGTGAAAACATTTGATGTTACGCTGCAACATGGGCATCATTTATAATGTGCAAGCTGTGCACGTGCTTGCATGTATTACAATTTTGGTTCTACACAAGAGACATGTGCATGCGTGAACATGTGCAGAATTTGCGAAACTTCAATTAGCCCTTTGAGTTCTAACATTGTAGTGACATTGTGAGGACATTGTGCTACCTCCCAACTACACGCTACCTCTTTCTTTCTTTCCCTTCTCGTTGCCCCTAGTATGGAGTAGCAAACAGCGGTCACATTACTATTTTTCCTCTCATTAGTTCTTTTCCTCTCTTTCAGGCTACCTGAAAGGTGTCTCCATGTTTTGAATTCTTATCACCAGAAATTTTTTTGCTGTAACTAGATGTTACTGCTACCGCAAGCGAAACTTTTTATCGCCCTACTTTACTGAGGCACGTATTGTATAAGTTGAAAATGCAGCTGTCACAAACCAGGAACTAAATGAGACAAACATTTGAATGTCTATCTCACCCTAATCTCTGCTCTGTGTGTTCACACGGGTCACTGTACATATCAGAGGAAAGTTGTTTACTATCTGTCTGTTGTTCTTCGCAGCCTGTGAATGCTAGGCAGCCCCAAGCGAGGCAAGCCGACATGCCATTACCAGATCCTGTAATCTCTGTGCCGTCGCTGCAGTTTGAAGTGGAGGCAGACGACGATGGAAGCCTAGTGGAAGAGATGGCAGGCCATCATGGCAGATTGCCAGTGGCTTGCACGTCTACGCCGCATGGCTTTGAGGCCAGGCTGTCTGCACCGGTCGATCAGGAGTGCAGTTCATTGAGCAGTGTTGAAGTAATGGATGCTGCGCTCATTGTAAAGCATAAGGACGGCAAAAAACGCAAAAAGCGGCATTCTACCAGAGTGGCAGCCATTCTAGACCAAGAAGGATGTGTGACCTCTGCCAAGGAAAGTGGTACCAGTAAGTTGTCTGTTAAGAGTTTCATGCTTTGTAAGATATGTAGTTTTTACAGTAATGCAGTTTCGTTACATGCAACATTTGTTTTGCTTTGGCAGGACACCCTACACCAGGGGTCCTCAATTTTTTTACCCTTGCAAAACCCTGATGGTCTTAAAAAGGTGCTATGTTACCGTGAAGAGCAAAACCGCAAAACAGGACAGGACTGAGGCAGGCGACAACACAGGGCGGTACTGACAACTGAGCATTTATTGAAACACAGCAGAGCTTATAAGGATCAGTCGCGCGTGTATCTGGAAAGCAATCATAAATCATAAAAAGAAGATGAAGCATGTAGAAACAATTCAATGGCAACCATGACGAAAACATTCAGTGCGGCGAAAGGAATGAAACCGAGCAAGAAGGATACAACTAACCTGCGCAAAACCAAGCAAAAGAACAACCTAGTGAAACGCTGAGAAAAAAGCTAACTCTTTCTGAAAAATAGACACGGAAGGCGTGCTGACACACTTCTCTGGCTCCGATTCCAGGATGGCAACAGCCTCGACAATTTCCCTTTCCAACTGCCCCTTTCTTCTTCCTATGATCTCTGTACAATTAAGCTTAGGATAGCAGCCCTTACAACTGCGACAATGAACGGGCAGGGCAGGTCCTCCGGGCCTACTCAAGGAGCGCGCATGTTACCTTGCGTGTCTTGGCTTGTGCCGTTTCCTACCTAACATGTAAGAAAAATGAGCATGCAGACGCTCAGCTCCTCAAAAAAATTGGCGGTGGTTTAGCTCTGGTTAAACCTGGAGTGACGCGATGACTACAGTTGGCCAAGTGGAACTTGCTCAGTTGAATTGCAAAGTCAATCTTTCGCCGCTCCGTTTCGCTGGGCGTTCCTTCTTCATCTTCGTCCCACTTGGCACGGCGCGTGCGCACAGCTGTTGCAGCTCGGTTTCGCCGGCGCGCCATGCCGCCAGCAGCAGCAGCTGCTCCGCACCACATAGCTGGTCACGTGACCCACCAGGTGACGAACCACATTGTCAGCCGCGGCGATACGTCGCTTGCAGCTGCTCGCACCACGTGGCAGCATGGTGGCGCCGCCACGCTGAATGCTCGAAATGCTACCATAATGTAGCTATCGCTACAAAAATGTCTGAATTCAATCAATAATGACTGGCAGTATAGTGGAACACTGTGCTTGTGGTTTGTTTCAAAATAAAGTGTTTAAAGGAAAGGTGCAATTTCAGTCATGCATGGATTTAGTGCTTTGGGAACCCTAAGAGTGCTACAAAGAACCCATTGATTCCATGGAACCCAGTTTGAGAACCTGTACTCTACAATGATTCTAGCCTGCAGCAAAGTTTTTCATTTTTTGCACACCTGATGATGATGATGATGCTTTGTAACTCGATTGTATTTTTTTTTTTTTGAGCATTAGTAATACCTTTAATAATAAAGCGCACAAATGGGTGAGTTATTGAAGCACGTCATACGCTTCATGTGCATGCCTTAGTGGTGATTGCTACTCTGCCAGAGATTGTTAAGATTGTTAAGTGTGTTAAGTAATGAGATACATACTTATGTGCATGCTCACAGGCAGGGTATACAGCATATGGCCAGTTCCAGCATCAAAAAGCTACCTCTAGTTTTGCGCTGCCAGGCCTTTGGATCAAAAAGGAAGCCACAGCATATCGCTTCAGATCAGTTTTAAGCCAACTGGAGTTTGAAAACCTGCACCAGAATCACAGTACATGCAAGTTTTTCATTTGTCTTGCATCCAGCTGCTGTGTTGATCCTGTCTTGAGCTTGTGATGTCATGCTTAGTAGCTGGATGTCATTGTTTAGGAGCTCTCACAGCAGCCTCAAATTTAGCATTGCCTTTTTGTCACCAACAAAATAAAGTTTAGCATGCAATGAAATTTGAATTCTTAAAACACTCTGGTTAGACCACATGTCAACTCACACATTCAGGTGTTAAGCCTCAACGGTCTTGATCTCTACAAAATAAATGAGGCTCTGTCTGATCAAAGAACTTGTAAAGTTTAAAGTTCGTCATGTAGAAATGGATTGTGTTGTTGATAATTCTTGTTGATGGAAAGAGTCCATATGAAATGAGGAAGAATTGCGTGTGAGCATTGGTCCGCGTGCACATGTTCTTGTCTTGGACTTGGGCAAGAAATGAAAAATAAAAGCACAGTAACACCTTGTTAATTCGGACTGAGTAGAAAAAAACATCCGATTTATCTCCAAATGTCGAATTATCGAATGCACCCACCCCCCAGAACTGCTAAAAACTGTTCACGTGAAAGTAAAATTTATTTTGTGAAAACCCGGGCAATGGCCAACTCCTTTTAAGACGAAAACAGCGCTGCTACGGCTATTTTTGCGTCATTCCGTCAAATGCCTTAATTCCTGAATGCTAGTCGGGAGTGTCGAAAAAAGAACTGCTTCATAACGATAAGGGTATCTGCGGCTTCTTTGCATTGGAGCTTTTTCGCACATGGTGCCGCTCGTGAGGAGGCTTCACGGCACAAACATCGAACAGCACGTGAACAGCCCTGAGTTGCGGCCGCTGCGGACCGCTGGTAGGGCGGAAACGCCATACGGCCGGAAGCGTGCAGTGATGCTGGAGTGCCAAGACGCATGTAAAAAACAAAAACAAAAAAGATAGCAGCACAGCAGTCGTCGTTCCAAACGACAGGCTCAACTGGCTGCTTGATATGCGCGGCTGATAGCCGCCATCGCCGCCTAACTCTCCCTCGGCCTGTTGATGGGGGCGTGGCGATCGTCAATAGGCCTACCATTACGAGCACGTCAGAGGAACACGGGAAACAATGTTACACGCAGTCCAGGCTCGAGGACGAATACTTGGACGATCGCTTGTACACAGCACCCCTCGAGAGCCTGTCCGAATTAACTGATGCTAGCCCGAATTAACAGCACAGCTTCGGACGCTGTGGACTTGCATGGGCATTTTGGCGGGAATCCGGCGGCAGTCCAAATTAACCAAATTTCAGAATTAGTGAGAGTTGAATTAACTTTGTTTTACTGCACCTCTAAATTAATGCTTTAAACATCACAGTGCAGCAAATAAAATTCAGCGATTTTATCCAGGGACCATAATGTGTATGTTCACCCCACTGAGCAGTACAAATTCAGCGATTTTATCCAGGGATCATAATGTGTATGTTCACCTCACTGAGCAGTACATACCTCTTTGTCTCTGCATTTCACAGCAGCAGCTGCTGTTCATGACGATTTTCTTAGCTACAAAAGTCAACTGGAAAGCCGGAAAGAGCAGCTTGGAGAGGAGTGGCTTGTCGGTGTGTCTGCACTCAAGTTACCTGATGCCCAGAGTACTCCCTGCGGGACACCCAACACACGTGCATCACTTGAGCCAGACTTTTCGACTGAAAATCGTAGAGGGTCATTTGATGCCAACCAAACTCATAGTGACAGCGATTCTGGGCGAGCGGAGTCAGTGAAGACAGTTTTGTCTAAGGAGCAAGCCACCTTGGGAACAGTGGAAGTTGTGAAGGAGGCAAAGGAAATAACTGTTGAAGTTGAAGGCCCTCAGAGACGAATCTCCGAGTTGAGCCAAGGTGTTGTCGTGCTGGATGAAGCGCCTTCTGACCCACTTGACGAGTCCAGTGCCATGTCGCCTTTGGAAGGGTTCAGTTGGACGACAGCCAAGGATGAAGTTACACAGGAGGACACAGAAATTGCTGAGGGTGAGCCATACATTTCTTATTTTTCACTTTTTTTTATTCGTTTTTCTCTGGGATGTCTCAGCAAAGCTAGTTTATAATGAGTGCACCACAAGCATAGAGCTGATGTGTACAGGAGGGCAAGTACGCTTGTGGTCACTTGGTATTGCCGGCAAACAGACTGTGCTAAATCGAAGGAGTGATTGATACACATGCCCTGGCATTACATTGTGATGCAGAGTGTGCATTTTTAATGCTGTGCTTTGCTAAAGTGTGTGAGGGTGATCTCTGACCCACAAAGTGCCACCAGCATCTGAATGTCTTTTCATCTAAAGATGCATGCGACTCCGCTGAGCTGCAATATGTGGTGTTTGCGCCCTGTCATATTCTCTGTGGCCACATTACTCGCGCTTTGCTTTGGGTCCTTTGTCTCACTGTGCTTAGCTTCTGACTTCAGTTTCTCACACTTGAGGTTTTATGGCTATGAAAAAATCTGATACGTGAAGGGGTCTTGTCATAAGTTGTATACCTTCATAGTCAGCAAAGCCCCAGTCATGGACCACTTGGTTGCTGTGTCATAAATTGTCAGGCTTCTTTGCAACGGAAGCATCTTTTTGCCCCAATCAGATGCAAAAAGAGTGTGAAGGACCTTAGCCTGTGGTTACAGATACTTAGCGCACAAATTACCAGCAGTTTTTACACTCATATCATGTGTGTGCGAGTAAGTTCTTTCTTTATAAATTCAAGTGTCGTTTAATATAAATTGGGCACAGTGCTGTTTGCTTAATAGAAAATGGAGTAGCTAAAACTTTTCTTTACAGAAACTTTTCTTTAGACGTGTTTTAGGTATGTTTGCTCTGGTTGCTCACTCTGCAACCTTGACGCGTCATAAAGAAAGCAATGGACTATAAGTGCTGCCAAGGCATGTCTTTGCAGTTGAGTCTTGATAATGAAAACTCAAAGGGGACAAAAAATTAGTTTGAATTGTGTGGAATTTGGCTTAAATGGAACAATTTTAATGCACGATGTTGACGGGGCCAAAACACCATCTCGAATAATACTGGCCGTTTGAATTAAGCAAGTTCAAATTAAGGGAGAGTTTACTTATTGTGCGTTTCGGTAGTGTTGAGTATAAAAGATTATAGCTGCAGAAACTGATACTCCTGCTCTTAAGCAGAACGTTCTGAAGAGTATTTGTTACCATTCAGTGATATTTTTAGATATCATCAAGCTTACCACCATTGTTTATTTTGTATTGTGCATTTCTTATAGCATATAGAGATATTACTTGAGTGCATATCTGCACTCGCTTGGAGACTGGAACTGTTGGCTAAATCATGCAGCCGGTTGTAAAAGGGAAAAGCAGAAAAATCTATTGACACTTGCTGGAACACTTAAGTATAGTTTAGCGCAGTATTCGAACCACATTAGGTGCACTTAATTTTGGCACAAAACTGAATTTCGAATCAAAGTTGGATCGGTAAAAACCACTTATTTAAAAACATGTGGAAGATCTGCTTCATCAGGTGCGTTTTGGCGGGGAGCTGGCCTTGGTTGTGGTACCAAACCGGGCACTGTTGTGTTTGCGCCGCAACAGTACGGGCCATATATGGCGTGACTGCAAAGTCCCGCACTGTTCCCGATGCCGGCGCATTGGTCACGATGACGTGAACTGCGTTAAAACCTATGCAACCATCACCGGTCAACAGTTATTTTGACGAAATTATGGAAATGCTCATCTTAAATGGAATTGTTTGCAGGAATTGTTATGTTTTGTTCGTTGAATCATACTTTGCTTGTTTTTTTTTTCAGACATGGACAGCAAGTTGTTTCTTGTTCAGAAATGTAGTGATGGCAACGAAACGTCAGTTTTTGTCGGTGTAAAAGATGATGTGATGAGAGAAAGTGACAGCCTCACTGGGAAGATTATCCAAAGACTGGATCTTAACATGCTGTCTTCGGCCTCCGTGGTACGTATTCGAGCAGACCTCTAGAGTTTCTGTGTTGTTGTTGGTAGGCAGGTAGATAGGTAACAACTTTATTGATTCATGAGGGAACTAAGTGAACTTAGGGGGAGGGGGTACCTGCTCAAGTTCATTACATGTCTTGAGGTCTGCATTCCTCAGTATTCTATTACATTCCTGTCACTGTATCTGAAAGGATTTAAAATGGTCTATGTTACAATATGGCGTCTGAATTGTGGTGTTACTTTAATCTTGGTAGTTTGCATATCTTTTATTTTTGTATTTATTGCCCTGCTGGAGGGCCTTTAAGGACATTTGAGTAAATAAATAAACCAATTTCTTAAATTAAACAAGAAAGGGAATAGTTTGCGATTATTTCTGTTGACTATTTTATTAGACATTACATGTGTGTACAGTGTTGTGAAACAAGACTGGACAAAATTTGGTGGATTAGCACCGAGAGACTTAGTAAGTTTGTGAGAAGTGCAGACCATGAAATGTGTAATATAGAATAGAACAGGTGATTCAAAACTAGGTCTTGTAGTTGTTTTCCTTTTCATTGATTGACTTACTGCTTGAAAAGTGACCATTCGTAGACAGCCAAAAACTAATTTTTAGTAGTTCTGTATTCCTTTTTCACTGAGGGCAGAAAAAGGCTTGCTGACGTGCGCACTGTGAATAATTCTCATGTTATGTTGATGGCTTCGATCATTTTTCTGCCAGTTTTTTGTTGGACCAGTCAAGGATGGCAGTCTCTTAAACTTTTGGCTGCATGTTGAATGAAATGGAGATCTACTGTGCTGTTACTATAGATGTTAACTGGCCCCTCAAATGGCCTTTTAAGTTCCAAAGTGATTGATTTGAGTTCTTTGTTGTGATTCAGCATGCTCATACTCATCAGTTTTTCTGTGACACTAGTACGCAGCAGGTGCATTGACATGCTCTTGTGCTATCTGTTGTTTCTTGAATGTTAACCTGTTCACCTTAGTGCGTGCTCTTTGCATATCCTCTGAACAGCATGATGGCACAGCAGTGAAACTGAAGTTTGACACGACTATTCGCAGCAAAAAGGAGAGGTGCTACATTTTCGACAATAGTGAAGATGCTGAGGTTCGAAGTTTCCTTTCTTTAATGCTTGTTGCTTTTCTTCTAGTTGACCTTTTAACATCCTCCCTTCAAACATTTCAGTGCACCATTTGTTTTTTTGTGTATGCTTTCAGGAAGTTGTGAAAATGCTGCAGCCTTTTGTAGAAGCAAAAGCAAGAAAAGACCTTTACTCGGAGATGTTGCAGGTAATGTACTACGTGTTATCCTCCACCATGTAATACACTTCGAATGAAGGGAAATCGGCTTGTATTGAGCTGAGTTGAATTGATCGGAAATGTTGGGTATGTTGCAGGGCACAAGAACATTTTAGAGTGTCCTGTGAGTGTAGCAGAAAATGCACTATGTAGATTACAGAGAATTGACATTAAGGGATTGTAATACTAGTAAGGGTAGCCTGTGCAGGGCACAGGTTTAAACAAATAAATTTTAAAGGATGCATACTTGACAGTGCAAAAAAACGAGGACAAAAGCGAACGAGGAGACACAACACAAGCGCAGTGTGTTGTGTCTCCTCGTTCGCTTTTGTCCTCGTTTTTTTGCGCTGTCAAGTATGAATCCACACCAACTAGCCCAACTTTCTGTTCTTTAAAGGATGGCAAAGAAATAGAAAAATGATGTATTGATTGAAGAAAATTTTGAGTTCCTGTATGTCTCCACCAGCTTCTGCTGCTTCCCCGAGTTCATGGGTTTTAATTACTAATGACATAAAGCCATTGAAAAGTAAACACGCATTCACAGGCAGAGATCATTTTTTCTTTGTTGGTGTACTGATTTGCACAATACAAATCATCATCAATAACCAGAGGAATCGAGGAATCAAGCAGATAAAAATCAATGAAAATGTACCTGTTGTTAACAAAAGTTTCTTTTGTAGTGATATTCTTACAGCAAGGCTGGCTTATAAACTTTTTCTATTTACAAGCTCTTAGCATACCTGTGAAATGTGATGCCGAACGACTGTGATGCCTATAGCATAGAGGATTTCCTCCCACCTTAGATTCATTCTGTCAACCTGTTGTTAAGGTTATTGTCAATGTATTAACAGCTGGTGACTGTAATGCAAACAAGCTTTTGCATCCTTAAAATTTGTCTTGAGGCAAGCAGTGTTCAAGTCATGTTATTCACCTCTGATGGAATGCAAGAATCATTTTGGACTTGTTTCTTGAACTACTTGTCATTTGGCTTGACTAATACAAAGTACAAAACACTTTGTAGTATGTACAGTGAAATGGACACACTTCCTTATTTGCTTTTCTGGCTTTCTGCTCTGCAGTGCATAAAATGTAATGTGCAGTTCCCAAAACACGCTGCCAAAAAAGTGGTGGTGGTCAGCACAACAAAAGACAAAGTGACAACAGGTAACTCTCTTGCTGCTCCATTGGCTTGTTTAGAACTTGTGGTACTATTTGTGATCACTGTCGGTATAAGTGTTTGAACTGAAGGATCAACCGTTGCTTATAGTAGATGTAGCTCTTTGCTTTGTCAAGGTTAAAATATACATGTACATGCATGTTTCATGCCTGCGCAAAAATTTCTCATACTTACTATACCGTAGCAGTCTAGCCAAGAATTAGCAGTTTAGTTATAAGGTTCAGCTGTTATCTCACATTTATTTCATTGCTTTTATTTTGATGCTATATCCAGATTACAAGGTTCAGAGTGTCTTGTTGGCATTTAGAATGTAGTCTGTAAATCTGGTCTCTACATGAATAAATTTTTTTGTTCTTTTCTTCTCTTTTTCCTGTAAAAATTTCAGATGTCCATGAATCAGAGAGGTGTCCCCAGTGTGATGGTGACATTCTCCTCACGCTGGACACCCCAGAAGCTGTGGATGCACTTTCATGTCTTGCATCAAGTGCACCAGAAAAATTAAGGTATGCATTCTAATGGATTGACCCAAAGCACGAAAATGTGAAACAGAGAACATGTAGCTGACAAATAAAATGTGAATGTTACTTATCTGGCATTCTTTCTGTTCGTTTTTTATATTTTATGTCCTGGCAGACAGCTTATTTGAAGAAAAAGGTGTCAAGTGATTAATCAAGAAAAGAAAAGGACTGTGAGATATGGTCCCACATTATGTGGAGTTTTATGAGTATGCAAGAATAAATTGGCTGGCGCAAGTTACGTGGCAAGATAGTGCTAATATCATTCACATTTATGAAATGGCATGATATGTCACTTTAAAAACCCTGATATTTTAATATTGTATGTTTAAACTATGGGCACATTTTAAAGGTGAATGAGGGCTAGAGTGACTTTTCTGTGAGTGAGAGATCTATTGCAGAATTGCACTGACTGTTCTTTTTTTCTGCAAATAAAGTTCAGAAAATGTATTGTCTATGAAGAACTGCATCCCATGCTTGTTGTCCCTAAATCCACCTGTCATTCAAACATTATATTGTTTTCAAATTTTTTTGACTTACTGTTGTTGAATAATCATCTCTACTGCCTATCTACTTTAGCTCCAGCTTGACTACCAAGAAGGCTTCAGATTCTTCATCTCTTGGCAAAGCAGTTCAAGGTAAGCTTCTGCAAGTATTAATCTAGGTTTGCCTTTTCCTTATTTAGCTTAATTTTATCTATACAGCAGTGGCTTCAGTGTTGGCAAAATTCTACAAATTAACTAAATTAACTCCACACAGCTAAAGTTCATCTGGTTGGCCCTAATTAAGGTTGTGACCTCACCTAATTATATGACTTACACAGTCAGTTTGGACAGAAGCAGTGCATTATTTTTTGCAAAGCACTTCTCCATTGGTAAATGACCTTTAATGCAGTGATAAATGACGTATAGCGGTCATTTACCATTGCAGTTAGAGAAAATAATGTGGCCTGCTGATACTTTTTATTTTTAATTCCAGGCATCTATGTGTGCAGATCTGTGCTTGAGGCTAGTTTTGAAGCTAAGCTGTACTGAACGGTGATAAAGGACTGATAAAAATACAATCAAAAAGACTTGAGATGAGCGCTCTGGCAGTGTCCTTAGGCTGTTCCTTTATCCTTCATGTTATTACTGTCTATTTTGGCTAACTTTCAGGAATTTGCAAGTTGTTCACTGTTTAATAATGTCTTTTAGTTCAACACGGCTTGCACGAATGTTTGACGTGCACACTCTTGTGATGTTATTGAGGGATGATTTTTCACCTTGCTTTGTTATTTTAGAGGGCTGTATGTACCCATGTGCACATAGGCATGTGTAGGGTGGTTAAAATTTCTGCTATGGTCAATGGTCACGGCAAAAAAAAAAATCCAAATATCAGATGCAAGAAATGTAATCTGCATTTCAATTCAATGTACATAAAAATAACTTTCCAAAAAGTGCCGACTCATTTATTTTGCAGCAAAATACTCAACTCACTAACAATTATGCCTTGTTTAAAATTTTTAAAAGTGTTGTATGTGCATCTTATTGGTTGCATGAAACAAGAAAACATTTATGATGCCAACAGTGACCAATTAATGATAGTTCTGTTAATGATGAGCCTGCAACAGAAAACATTGAGTACTATGTAACAAAACTTGAAATACAGGCTTCATATTTTTGATTCTGTCAATAAATATACCTGCCATTCCCATGTCTTTCACCTGCTTGAAAGTGCACTTGAGAACATCATGCAAGCATATTCAATGCAAAGATGTATTCGACACAAGGCAGATAGAAGGGATTATTGTGAAGGGAGAGCATAAAATGCAGGGCAGGGTGAGAGGGCATGCGGATAGCGCAAAAGATTTCAGTGAAGGCACAAAGATGAGAGGTTTAGTCAGTGGCACAGCTGGCGAGGAGGACACACAGAATGTGCTTCGCTTCCAAGATGTACCAAGATTGCTTCACTGCCGAGAACTCTCACTTGTCGCAACAATGGAACAAGAAGCCTTATACAATGGCATTGTTGAGAAGGGAATGGAAACAGCTGCTGTGCAGCTGCTGGGTATGCGCAGCTTCATCAGCAAGTGAGGCTGACCCAAGCAATATTGAAAGTGACCTAGGTAGCAGCATGATGGTTCTCTGTCAAACAATAGTACCATGAACAGTGTGGTGCAAAAAGCCACGTATGGGGTGCTGCCGAGCGGAAGTGTTTTCAGAGTAAAGGACTCGAAAGGCCACGTGAGATGCAGTCTTGGGCCGAACACTTGTAAAATGCATTTGGTGCCAAGCTGTGTCACAAATATATGATTGAGTTGCCAGAAGAGCAACGATACTTGCAGTTTCATGAATTCAAGCATATTAGGTGATATCTGAAGTGGTAGCTAAGATGTTCCGCTGAATGTTTTCTGCACAGCATTGATCGCAACCTGAAACTGGCTATAAATATTGAAGCTTAAGCACTAATGTTTCTATAAGCGCAACAAGCCCGTTAAAAAGTTAAATTAAGTCTGTTTTGTTTTCTTCTACTTTTTTTATTGGAATGCTGTTTTAATGGTAGTAAAAATGCGGTATAGAAAAATATGAAATGAACTCTTTAATGCATGCTCGAAACTGATATGTTCGAATGCTTTTTGTGTAGATGAAATTAAGTCATGTACCCATAAAGAAATGATATGTGATGATAAATGATACAAATAAAATGTCAAGAGGGAAAAATTTAACTCTGGGAGAAAAATAAACTCTTTGCTTGGCAGGCTAAAGGCAGGTATGATTAAAACAATGAAATTGAAAATGCATTACCATGGTATGCTTTTGTTATTGTCATTGTTGTTATTGTCATTGTTTTTCCTCTTATATTTAGGTTGTTGTTATGAACAGATTGCTATGAAGCTTGTCATGCCTAGACTACTGGCTAGTTTACACTCATATTTCAAGCAGAGGTGACACGTAGTAGTCAGCTTCAGCCCACTACTACTATATAGGGGCAAGTATTGTCACTATATGGTGACAATAGTTGCCTGAGTCATCCAAAATTAAGTTAACTACGCCAAAGCCTGCAGGTAATTTCATGTGGTATCTGGTGACAATAGTTGCCTGAGTCATCCAAAATTAAATTAACTATGCCAAAGCCTGCAGCTAATTTTCTGCTGTAATCTGCAGTTTCACATAAAAGAAACTGTGGTGCCATTCATTGCTAAGAGAATGAAGTTCGAGCTGCAGTAAAATTTGAGGAGTGCAGAGGGGATTTTGCCTTACAGGAAGAGATTGGGTTTAATTCAGGAATCTGGGGATTTCCAAACTTCTGTGCTTGGATCGCTGTAGACTACAGATCATTTTATTTCTTTTGAGTACAAAATGAACTAACTGAAGGTTACTGTTACGCAAAACCCATACGAGCCAGCAGTTTACAGAGAGACGCATTTGAAAATCTTTCCTTAGTGGTGCTGCAGTTGGTATTCAGTTGTGCTGAATTCATGTTAGTCTTGCCTTTATGAAATGGAATTCATTCATTCATGTTACCCTAGGATGTGCAGATAACGTTTCTGAGGAAAGCATCGAGACTGTGATACCAGACCAGCACAGCAGCCTGTATCGGCCTGGCTTCCGAAAGAGTGCAAGTGACATCACTATCCTAAGCAACCCCAGCCAAAGCAGCATTATGGTCATCTCAACCACGTCTGCAAACGACGGAAATGCTGAGAACGCACGAGACAATGATAAGACCTTATCTCCGTAAGGCAGTTTCAACAGCCCATTCGTTTTCTCTGTCTTAACCTTCCGCAAACTGTGTGTGTGTATTTTTCTCAATTTCCTCCTTAAGTGCAGTACCAAGTCTACTTCCAATTGTTCACCCTTCTCTCCCAGGCCACCTACGGTTGTCCTTCCAACACTCAAAGAGATCCTTGAAGAGCCTGTGCTTAATATAAGCAGTAAGCTTTTCCTTTTATTTCTTTTAGGTGTTTATTTTGAGTGCCACATTTCAAAAATATATTTTGCTGTTCACTATTTGTTCAATATAACTTGTCTATGTGAAGATATTTGGAGATATATTTTCTGTTGATAGAACTGAAAAAGTTTACATGAGCACAGTCACCTTTTTTTAGTAATTGATTCTTAAAATGTACTCAGGTGTGTTAAGAAGTGATGGCATGCAAACTCATCACCCTAAAATAATTATGACAGATGTGAAAATTTTCACACAGCTTTCGGCACCAAGAAACCAATGTATCGCTATGGTGGCTGGAAGAAGTGTGACAGGAGCAGGGCTGCACAGGTTTCTGATCACAACCTCAGAGAGCACCACAGGCAGCAGGGGAGCTATGTCAGTACGCTGCAGCTATGCAGCATACATAGATTGCAAGCGTTTTGGCGGCTGGCTGTGCATTAGTTATTTTTTTCTTTGCGGACATTTGATTTTCATCTTCAAATATAGAATGCAAAAAGCAAACGGGCAGCCATTCTTCCAGAAAGCAAGAGCTTGGGAGGTAGCGCTGATATTTTTGGCATGTGCTTGCAGACTGCCCCGTTGTTTTTTCACGCCTTGCCTTGCCTAGAGCTATATGAATTGGATATAGCAGCTAGAAAAAGGCATTCACTGCTAAATCTAGATCAATAAAATACCCAGCTGCAGCCTTTAATTAGAAAGAAGAAAAAGACCAGTGCCTCGATTGGACCAAATGCATGGAAGGTTCTGCCACTTCCGCAAATTCTCTGTTCTGTACTATTGTTCATTGCAATTATCTAGCTACGCTGCAGACTGCAGTTGAAAATACGTTTGGCATGTTTTGAGGTAGAAATTTTTTGTGTTTGTGCATAGAAACTTATGAAGGCAGAGTTCACGCACTACTAAACCATATATTTCTTGGTTTTTTTTGCACGCACTTCTTTCAGAGCGTATGCACAGTTGTTCGTTTGGCACAGAAGGAAATTGCATCTGCAGAAACAATAACAAATATCAGAGAAATTCTATTGCCTTCAGTTTTTCAGTCTGCAGAAATTTGTTTACAAACCATATATTAAGCACACACAAGGTGAAATTACAAGCCTAAGTTCAATTTATTTGTAGCTCGAACCTAAAGAACAAATACAGACTGAGCGCGAGCTCAACTCTGCTGGCACCTTTTGAGTTTAAGATGTCCCTGACGCTCTCTCTGTGCCTTTCACTTATTTAGTCCATTCGGGAGTGCAGTCGCATGACCACAAACAGCCTAAATATTGTATGTGGTGGTGACAGCAATCAGGCAGAAAGAATTAAGTCTTTCAAAGGAAACTTTACTCAAAAGAACCTGTACAATGAAGTGAACTGAACTCAGCCATGGCGACAGTAACAAATATGCTGGGCAGTCGTCGAAGATCAGACTGGCCATTGCTCTCAGCTGCACCGAATTTAAAAGGTAACAAGGAACCATCGAGATGAGGCTACTACAAGATCTACAATAATCTCGAACATCATAGAAACAGTCGCACGTGGCTACAATTGTTCCAGAGGAATCTGGTTGAGTTTGGCATGACATAAAAAATCATAAGGCGCAAACCGGTGGCTTCTAATACAAGAAACATAAGAAAAAAAGAAACATTGTAAAGGTTCACAGGAATATATTCACAAAAAATTATTTATAGTTTCTTTTGACTGAGTGGATCAAGCTGTAGTCATTTAGCCTACTCAGGGAACTAACAGGACAATTCAGTATGGAATCAGGAAGTCTTTCCTTTACGGCGAATAACGCCAGGGATTGTTTAGAAACCACGCAGTTACTTCAAAGCCCACTGTCAACATGTCGGACATTTTGTGTCCACTGCACTCCGTTGCAGTGCACTTTGGCGGTAAAAAAAGTGAGCCCTTTATCACACGAGCTTTGTGCCCGGTTTGACAGCCAGCCACAAAGCATTCGTTCTTCTGGCGGTGCCACCTATTTGAAGAGTTTGTTGCATTGCACACCACTTCAAGCTGCAGAAAAAACAAGCAGTGATCCAGCAAAGCAATCAAAAGTAGCACTTATATAGCCTGTACGAGCAACAACACGGATAAAGACAAACAAATGCCGCGAATTCATTCACAACCATTTACATATATGGCGGCTGATGGCTCCCCTCCTGGCAGCAGCGTACCTAGCGGAGCCAGAGATTTTCCTCAATTTTCGTGCACCTCCCTTGCATGGCGCGCATGGAGCGCTCGTCACACTTCTCCTTCGAGCCACTGTAGTATCACTTCATTTAAAGAGGTACAAAATTATTTCAAGATGTACATTAATTTCACTTGCTGAATTATTTACTTACTAAAGTGGTGCTTTGTTTAGTAAGGTTACTTGCAATCTCTTCTATTGCCTTTTTTTTTTACGTCTTTCGTTTCATAATTGTTTTCAATGATACAAGATGTTCTTCCTTCCTCCATTTAGGAACAGACAGTTTGAGTATTGACCACAAAAGCAAAACAAGCACCTCAGATACAATGTTGTCAGATGCAAGCTTCAAAAGTGCCGACAGCCACCCCAACACCAGTCTGCATCTGAAAGACACGTCAGACTCTACTCACCTGGAGTGCCCGGCCTCTCTCTGGGAATCGTTTGACAACAGGGAAGAAATGGGACCAAGCTCTTTTACGTGCCCAGACCACAGCGTCCTGCTACATCTAGATGTCAACATCTTTGGAAAAGAGGAGGCTTTCGTTTGCTGCGTGGAGGTTTGTAGGCTCGTGCATGAAATGCTGCTAAAGGGAATAGTGCATATTGTTAGGGTTCGATTTAAGGAGTGTAGTCAAACAAAAGAACCGTCTGCACATGCACAGGACTGTTAAAGTAAAAAACAAAAAGTCTCCAGTTGGTGAAGTAGTACAGTAGCCTGTTAAGCAAAAAGTTGATGTGATAGATGGTTAAGTTACGCTAGAGTGGGTGCAATAGCTGATTGCGCCTGATATAGTGCGGAGAGATTTTTTTGTGCATCAGTAAACGACTCTACGCTACCAACTTTAAGTTGTCTTTTTATACACCATTAGATGGCAGCAAGTTAGTAACGACCATGCCTATATGCAACCATGCTGACAAGAATGACTGGAATTTATTTCGATAGCAAGAGGTGTATGATGGCTCAGCTACACAATATCAGTCTTGTAGCAAGACTGTTTTGCAGTATGCCTCATGAAATTATAAAAATAATATCCCTACCCATTTCCTTGTTCTTGGCACTTGGAAGGATCAGAGAGTGATACCACCTGCTGCTGAGAGTAGTGTTTCTTAATTTAGTTTCATATCTTAAAGCTAGTGGTCAGTAGTTCTCTTAACTCTCGCAGAAAGTTTACTGAAGCACACGCACGCACGCACGCGCGCACACACACACACACACACACACACACACACACACACACACACACACACACACACACACACACACACACACACACACACACACACACACACACACACACACACACACACACACACACACACACACACACACTTCTCTTGTGCACAGCGGTAGTGGCCTGAAGAGTTTTTTTTATGGGAATGTATTTAATTACTTGTTCATATGATGAATGTTTAACAATTTTTCACATCGCAAAGCAATGCTGTATGCTGTAAGGCACACTGTAGTGAATGATTCTAGGTTAATTTCATCCCTTCTGGGGTGAAATCTCACTAAAAATCTCATTCCACGAAATTTTTGCATTTTGCCTCTGCTACAGTACATTGAAATGTATAATCCACATATACGCTACCTCAAGAACACTGGCTTTGAAGCTGTCTCGCTTTGTCATGGCACTAAACATATAAGACCTTGTGTAATCTAGCAACTAATGTCAACAATGTGATTGGAGCTTTTGGGGACAAGCAGTTACGTATTTCATTGCATATTAAAGGGCCACTGAAGAGGTTTTAGATTTCAATGAGTTTAAAGGAGCTGAATGTGTGAAACGTGCAGGTAAAGCATGCTGTATCTTTTTGTGCTAGCATTGTACATCGCAGAGTAAAGCAGCAGGCAGCGGTCGCAGTGATGACTTCAAGAACGGTGCTACTACGTTTACAGCGAAGAAACATTCGTTTCACGGAAGTAAACGAACTCCATCAAAGGTTGAGCTCACGAAGCTTTGTTTGGCGGCATCGGACGACGCATGGCAACATGTAGGCGAAGGCAGTGGACATCTGAAATTTCAGCAACAATGAAATCACCACGAGTTTCCCCACACTCATTCAACACAGTGAGGAAAAGCCTGAACATTGTTGCGGTTTTAATCAGCAATTACATCACGATTTTAAATGCTAGCACTAAACTACTCTGCATGTTTTACCTAGAAGCTTCATAGATGTGAATTCTTGGATAACGTTGAATTTTCAAAAAAACCATTTCAGCTTCCCTTTAAAGAACCTCAGGTAGTCTAAATGAATTCAAATACCTGCTGCGGTGGCTCAGTTGGTTAGGACGCTTCCTTGGCTACTAATCTGGAATACCTGGGTTCGAACCCGACTGTGGTGGCAGAGTTTATATGGAGGAGAAACACAAAGGGGCCCATGTGCTGTGGGATGTCAGTGCAGGTTAAAGATCCACCTCCAAATTATTTGGGAGACCTCCACTACAGCACCTCTTTCTTCCTTTCTTCTTTCAGTCCCTCCTTTATCCCTTCCCTCAAGGCAAGGTTTCAGGCCTCCATGGAGATGTGAGACAGATACTGCCTCATTTCCTTTCCTCAAAAACCAATTTTCAATTTTTTTTTCCTCTACTACAGTGACTTTCAGGCTCCTCATTCCTTCCCTAAGGCATGGTTCAGGTGTCCACCCAAAATGACACAGTTACTGTGCCTTCCCTTTCCTCATAACCTGTTACAACAGTACTAGTATATTATTATGTATGCTGCATTATTTTCACAGAATCTGACAATGATTTGTTGTTGAGAAGAAGAAGTGATGAAATTAAGTATTCTTGACTGCAGACATGCCTGCAGTGTTTCTGGCATGTTGTGCAGCTACTAAGACCTTAACTTTCTGCTAAGGCTTTCCTTTTTTTAATGTGACTTTATTTACTGCATAGGTTGACCTAGTGACATGGTCATCATTGGAAGAAGTACCTGCACTTCTGGTTATATCAAGTAACAAGGCTTACTTTTTCAAGATCAAAGACAACAAGGAAAGGTAAGATTTCCATATCTAGGTTACTTAAGTGTGCAGCAGCAAAAGCCCACTGCGTAAATGCATTACAGGGATGACCCGGAGTCCTGGCTCATACTGTGGGAGACGCGGTTGCTCGAGAACCTCAAGGTCATTTCGCGTCTTCTCGGTAATCAGGGCTTCTGTCTCAGCTGGCAGCAGGAAAAGGGAACGGTACCATGGTACATGTGCTTGCTTCGAGACGCAGACACATGCAACTGTTTCCTCCAGTATTTGACAGGTATTTATGAAAACAATTAGCCCCTCTTATGGCTGCAAAAACAGCCGTGCACTTGTCTTTTTTAGTGTTACTGTTTGCGAGTTCAGACTAGTTAAGTTTACCATTTGGAGCACCCAGAAATCAATTTTGAAACAGTGCAGAGCAGCTCTAATGCCACTTTTCAGCACTTGCAGCAAAATAAGCATCTAAAAATCAGTGGTCATGACACAAGTGATTGGTCAGAACAGGCAGCTTGATGGATGCCAGCAATGCCATTAAACATTAAGTTTAAAAGGAGCCTTGTGTTCATTTTCTGCAGTACTCAGAACTCCTGTGAAGTTTCAAAAATAGCCACAACCAGTCTTTTAAATGCCGCGGTGGCTCATCGGTTATGGCACTCAGCTGTTGACCTGGAAGACGCGGGTTCGATCCTGGCCACAACGGTCACATTTCGATGGAGGCGAAAAGCAAGAGGCCCGTGGACTGTGCGATGTCAGTGCACGTTAAAGAACACCAGGTCGTTAATTTTTATCAGTGTGGCACAGGAAACCTTAGTGATTTTCTTTTATGAACAAAGCAGTGCTCCTAGAATCTGTTAGGAAACTCCTGACATTGAGCTGCAAGGTTTTAGTGTCACTGTGTAAGCAATCTTATCAAGCAGTGCTAGCGCATGGTTTTGAGCATGTTGTGGTTTTTCAAATGAATGCTTGAATTTTGGTTTAATAATCTGGCTGTTTGGATGAAAGCAACACCCATGCTGTTTAGATTGACAGGTATGAGTGTACTAAGACTTGTGCTTGCTTTACAGGAGTGCTGCAGGAAAAGATGGTCGAGCCACCCTCTGTAGTCACAGATGTCAGTGAAAGCTTGGCACAGGTGGTCAAAGAAGTCATCAGACCTTGTTTGGAGGAGGATCCAGATGGCAGTGATGAGCAAGAGGTTGCACTTTTCATCCTGGGTTTCTGGAGTGAGCAGTCAGGTGAATAATAATTGCTTAGCTAAGGTGAACGATAATAGCCAACACGCATCTGATCGTGCTGTAGACATGACAGCACTAAACATATTGGAATTGCCGATACCTTCATGATTTTTATACTTCACTTCACAGTAGTGTTATTACAGGCATTTGCACCCCCCACATCACATGTTTTACGCAATTGCTCCAAACAAAAAAATCATGAAAACCAGGAGGAGAAATCCCTCCCCATTTTCAAACCTATGTGGCTGACTCCAGTGACAACTTTGGCAGATCAGCTAGTCTAAGTCAAACACATAAAGCAAGCATTTGTACTACTATGCCATGTCTGGAAACTACAGGACAACGATCCTCTATGTAGGGTTTCTCGTAATTCCAACCAGTGAACAAAGTCTTCATCTTTTGCAGTGTTGGCATATATAATGTGGGCATCTAATGTCAGCACAAGCTGCTTAAGTGTTCAAGTTGCCACCTCGTAAAAAGTTATAGATGGCAGGCATTGCAGTATCCACAATTTTTGTTGAATTTTTCAAAAATTGTAAAAAATGAATGGTTTTGTTTGTTTAAGAAAAGTGGCAACTTTTTTTTTTCAATATAAATATAAAGTTGAAAATGTATTTGCTACATGTCTGTCGAGTCAGTTCATGCATGTACTCTATATGTTACATCAGTAAACTGTCTCAAAATGAGTGAATGCTCCATTGCTAAACTTCGTAAAACCTTCGAATATTTTTCTCTCTAGATGGAGCCTCATCACTGCAGCAGAAGCCGGTGTACATCGTCATTACAAAAGATAGCACATTTATTGGCAAGGTCTCTTACTTGAAGACTCCCAAAGGTTCAGCCAAAGCTGGTATTGTACGCTATGAACCATTAGTGTGCCAAAAGATCAGCAACATCACAGCTGTGGTAACTATCCTTCAGGCTTTCTGTCTTCTCTAAAGAGAGAGATTCTGCCATGCGGACATGGTCCATTTAATGCAAAGTATGCAAAGGGAAGCTCACCTTGCAACTATGTGGCTTGACCGAGGTGATTGTTTGTTGTGCCACCTGCCTTGTTTGAAATTTTAGCCCGCCTTAGGGAACTCCTCCAAGTACTCTGGACTGACACTATTATTCTTCCAGTTTAAGTGGCTTAGCCTCTGCTCTGGTACAGCTTGGCTGGAGGAGTAAATGCTCCGGGCAGGAGAGATATTCTTTTTAACTACAAACTTGTTTGAAAGTTTTATTTTTTAGCTATATATATGTGTTCAGGAGGCTGCAGTTGATCATTCCCCTTGTTTTGAGCCTTACAGTTTGTCATTGCTTTCCCAAACCCAGGTGCCATGAGGTTTACTAGGATGTGCAAACTTCCTCTCTTCTGTGCTGAGGTTATGAAAAGACAGTTACCCAAAAGTAATTCTATGCCTTTCTATTTTTTTACTGAACGCAGCCACTTATCTTGCCAAGCAGGTGTAAACTGATCTGTGTTCAGTGGTGTAGCATGATGACTCACAACAGTGTCCTTTTTTCTGGTGTGCATGATGCCTGCATTGCAGCCACCGAGAAGTGATGTTCTATTCAGGAAATTTTCCCTTTTTCACGGAATTTGAGGGGTAAAATTTTGTGAAAAAGTAATTTTTACAAAGTTTTGGGGAATTGTAAGAACCAAAATTCCCATTTTCTCCAGATGGACCAAGTTTTCAAGCTGATACAGGGGGAAAAAAAGCCTGAAATAGGGAAGTTTGGGTCTAATAAAGGGAATTTTCAGTTACGGCGTGGAACATCACCACCACCTACAGAAACACTGCGGGCTATGGCTCAGTTTGGTAGTCAACTTATTTCATTGCACCGCTGTTGCTGAAAAAGACACCAACTGGTTATTTTAGCACACGTGATTGGAATTGCAGGACTCAAAGAGATCATGAGCTTAAAGGTCAGGCATGACAATAAAAGGACAGTTTTTAAACACCGGCCTCCTAAGATGGGCAACAGTGCACGCTTCCAGAACAGTGCATAGCAACAAAATATTCCTTATGGAAATGGATGTCTAGACTTGGAATTTGCCACAAGGTTGCCACAAGCCCAAGCGGTGAAAGAGTGATATCTGCAAGCATAGTGGCCTCTCCAGGAAGTGGGTGAGCATGGCAAGAACGACGGTCACAATAATCGACACGATGATAAAAAAAAATTCGATTTAGCACTGTAGATGGCTACATTTGCCACCAGCCGATTGCATTTTTGTGACCGTGATGCCAGTCACCAACATTGACAGCATGGCTGGTGCCTATGACAGGCCTCTCCCAACAGAGTGCGACAACTTGAGCAGAGCACACTGGTAATCTAGTAAAGTGGTTCCCTGCATGTAGCAGTTTGTGTGTGGTATTGCAAACAGAGAACACTGATCACGAGTATTTAAAGGGGAACTGAGAACAACTCCATCCAATTATTGTTCTTGGTGAAAATGGATTCTCGGACTCTTTCTGGCAATGTTGACTCTTGTTTGGCAGCTGGAGACTCATTTATCATTGAGAAACTTGGATTTGAAAATCTTCCTGCTGGTCGATTCAAACTCGTGATGTTTTTTACCAAAAAGGACGGGTTAGCAGTTTTGAAGTGAACGGCAGTGCAACGGTTGGCCTCAGATATCCGCGCAAAAACTTGCGGCGACGCGCACATTTTACTTGCGAAAATCAGCCAGTAATGGCGACAGTGTTTTGGTCTTTTGCAGCTTGTAAAAGCTGCTTTTGATGCGAGTGGCCTCTCCACGATAAGAACACTGTAGCCTACTGAAACAGACCTACTTTTGTTCATGCTCAGTCTCTCTTTTAAAGAGCTTATTTCTCGGCAGTAATGCCACTTTTTGTTGTTTTCCATTTCAGCACCTCTGCAAGAATAACAGGATAGCAAGACTTACATTTCTTGATGAGGACACGGGCACAGAGATGCAGTGGACTGTTGCAACAAAAACAGTGGCATCCATGCGGTCCTTTCTGAATACGCTGCGAACACCTTGGGAGGAACTGTTTGGCGTGGAGATGCCCTTAGAACTTGTTGCAGAGTGAATACTGGATCTTTAGTTATTATTTAGACCAATCATTACTAATGTATACATGCTCTGAGCATAACCCATCTCTGCAAGTTTTCAAGGGTGTAACATCTGCCAGCTCTTGCTTTACTTGTAAAAATGATTTCATGTTTTATAATCCTGCAAGTTGCATAGCTTAATTTTTACAATTCTGTTGTAACTGCACATGTAAAATGGTTGTAATCTCAGTTTTAAGTGAGTCTGCACTGTTGATGTGCAAATTCATGTTATCTATGGAATGGTGGCCTGTGTGTATTTTAAATGTAGAATGCGTGCAATGTTTTTATCTCAAACAAGAGTACAGCCAGCCTTTTTTAAAGTGTACATATATATGAACACTGGTTGTGACAAGCACTGTCGGTTTTTTATTTTTGTAAATACAATAAATACATTAGTTTTCTGTAACCCAGACTTGTCTACTCCTTGTAAATATACATGGTTTAAAAATGCCTAGAACATGTCCACCTGCCCGAGCATGAGTCTTTTCCCGATGTAAGAGCGGAAAGGCTTTATCCAATGGAATGTACATGGAAACGAAAGATGGCTTTGGTGGTGCCGGGGTTGTCATGAGCAGACTGCCACCCCTGGAAGCAGGCCAGTACCTCACTGCCACAGAGCGTCAACATTGCAACAACAGGGTGCTTTAGAACTTTGCAGCTGGTTCCCAGTGATTGACTGATATGTAAGGCTCTTGTGTTGTTGCAAGGGAAGGTCCGGCAGTAGCTCGTCTCGACGCATGCTTGCTTGTCCTTTCACTTTTTCTTTTTCTGCTGCTTCTGCTTCTTCTTGTCTTCTTTCCGCTTTTCCTTGTCTCGCAAGCTCTGAATGAGTTTGTAGGTGAAGAAGCCTGCAAAGAGGATGTTTGTTGCATGCATCTGGTAGTTGCTCCTTTCAACGCAACTGTTCATCAGCGACAGCTTTTAACCATTGGAGAGTGAACAGGATTCGCTTATCAGTGAAGAACGAACTTATAAAGATGGATACATTAAGGATTTTTTAAATTGTGCGCTTAGGTTCTTTTGCCATTCGAAGTAACTGAATAATACTTTGCTCATTCACACAAACTGCATGATTCCAAAGCAAAGACGGCAGTTTGCAATGTTAGCAGATGACAGTAGTATGCCCTTCTGACAACTGTCACAGGGCGACCTGCAATGTTTAGGAACCATCGTAATTCTGCAAAAGTATAAAATTTTCTACGAAAGACTCATTTTGTGATCTGTTAACAAGAAATAATGCACAAAATATTTCAGAACTCCATGTCATCATATATAGATGTCTCTGAAGCTGCTAAAGCTATCACCCTAGTATAACTCATTTACATGTACAGCACAAGAACAGGGAAAAAATGAAGGGCTGTTCAGTACAGTTCAACCACCAATGCATGCATTCGTGAGAAATAGATTGAAGGAAGCATATCGAAGTTCTATACACGTTCTGCACAGACAACCACCAAACACTGCATCTCATCCCAGTGCAGGAAATCTTGAGAATTTATACATGTGAAACACATCGTATTCTCAAGTTTGATTGCAACAAATTCTTAACATTTTACGGCAGGCCTTACAGCTAATGATTTGAACGAAAACATTTTCGACGGAAGGCCATCTGGTTGGGTTCTTGAGATAGTTGAGAGAAAACTGACGTCAACCAATATTTTTAACTTTACCCAACGTTTCGGGACCAACCGGGTCCCTCCTTCAGGGGTGACTAAAGTGTGCCAGCAGCAGCAGCAGGTTGCTGCCTTCGCTCTCCCTTTGTTAGCACGTGGTGCAGTCCACTAACAGACGCCTAACGCTCCCCTCCGTGTACATTAGTGGACTGCGCCACGTGCTAACAAAGGGAGAGTGAAGGCAGCAACCCACTGCTGCTGCTGGCACACTTTAGTCACCCCTGAAGTGACCGAGTTGGTCCCGAAACGTTGGGTAAAGCTAAAAATATTGGTTGGCGTCAGTTTTCTCTCAACTGCCTTACAGCTACTCTTGGCAACATGCATGGTCATAATAGGAGCTTAACCACAGCCAAACTGCAACTACTGTTTTCATGCAGCTCAACATAATAACTAGACCCCCAACAGAGCCTTCTTTTGGACACACCTTGGAATTGTTGCCACTTCAACCCTGTAATGCCCGTAGTATCATAAAAGATGCTATAAAAATATGAGCAGTTTTATTTTATACCTGCATAAGTATAACTATAGAGTGGGTGAGGGAACAAACGCGTGTTAGTGACATCCTATTCGAAATCAAAAAGAAGAAATGGGCTTGGGCAGGGCATGTAATGCAAGGGCATGTAATGCAAAGGCAAGATAACCGCTGGTCCTTGAGGGTAACCTAGTGGATTCCAAGAGAAGGCAAGCGTAGCAGGGGGGCAGCAGAAAGTTAGATGGGCGGATGAGATTAGGAAGTTAGCGGGCATAGGGTGGGCGCAGCTGGCAAAGGACAGGATTAATTGGAGAGACATGGAAGAGGCCTTTGCCCTGCATTGGGTGTAGTCAGGCTGATGAAGATGATGATGAAGTATATCAGTCACTCACACATCAGAAACTGCATTTTCTGACACATTTATCACTGCAAAGTCCAAGTGTCAGTATCCAGGGATATAGAGGGCCTGCGGGAAGATTACTCGCTGCAAAAGCTAACCCTGCCGCACTGCTGCTCTGGCAGGTGCTGGAATGATTTTGGGTATTGTATGCGCTTAAGTAGGTGTGTACAGCCTCTATCAAAAATTGTAATACAAATATGTACTGGTGTAATAAATTCCTGTATTTGCTGTATAGGTTCCCTATTAGTCTGGAGCGTTTTTCTGTGTCCAAGGGAGAGCAACATGTACAAGTTGAAACAACACCACCACCAAGTTCGTTAACATCAGAAATTAAAAATGCAGTCTTCAATTAACAAAGTGTCACAGAACAACCTGCTCAATATTACGTGATGGACAACAAATCTAGTCATATTTATTTTGATAGCTTCGCTGGTCAACAACTCTCCGCCAATACAAATGGCTGCACTCTTCACTGGGCTATAAAAGCCCAGTGAAGGCTGCTTCTTCATATATGGTAAGGGTACAGGATGTATGCTCGCATTGTTTGTTTGATATCGCAGTGTTCCCAAATTGAACATTAGTCCTGCTACTAGAATTTTTGTTAGATTTCGCAAAGTTACCATAACTTGCTCATTTTATCAAGTCAGAATAAATCTGCAAGATTTTTACATTCCTGCAATGCAAAGACAAGTAACGATGAAATTCTTGAGGTTTAGAATATTTATCATATACGTTTTCATAGCCTGAACATGTTGCAGTGTTAAGTGTACAATATTGAATGAGGGCACCAGCCTGTACATGCAGACGTCGGGGAAAAAAAAATTTAAAGCGTGCACAGAAACGCCTAATTAGTATTTGAGCTATTGGGTAAACGGCCTGATCACCTTACAAAGAAGCCTTCATCAGCTTCGTGATGGGCAATACCGCGTACACACGATCGGCTGTTCCCAATCCACCATGTACAGAAAACCAAACTGCGATGGAATTAAGGCGATCTAAAACGCGCCCTCACAACAGAGAGCACTTGCACACAGCGCAAAACTCACCAATTGCTGCGACAGGTACGAACACGACGATCGCGTACAGAACCATGCTGCACCTACAAGCTCAGCCGGCGCACCAGAAGGCAACTGCCCGTCCGACTCTGCCGAGACACCTCTCGCAACTGCGCCCTCAAAGACTACGCGGTTCCACGCGGAGCCAACGCGACAGGCCACGTGTCCCGCTGGCGATCCTGTTTTGCTCCGCGATAAGCGATGGGCCAACTAGTCCACTCGCTGGGTCAGCGCTGAGCACACCGTCGCTGCTATTTCGCTTCGAACAACGCGCCATTTTTTTTTTTTTTTCGCAGCTGAGGTAGTTTCGAGTCATCTATTTGGTGCAATGGTACTACACGGTCATGTACAGTGCAGCCTACGAGGTCAGTGGCTTTAGGGCACTTGGATGCCAAGTCTAATGTCAAACGCTTGTCGCGATGTTGTATGCGGAAGCGAACCATCTAGATACCAGCTGTTTCTCCCGTGGCGCTCATTCGACCACAAGTTGAAATGACAGCGAGCACGCGGTTCATTGGAAATACTTACTGATCAGTGAAACTATTATGATTCCGGGTAGAATGAACACCCAATTGCTGAAGCCGTGTTCAATGGGTCCGTCAGGTCCTCCTCCGGTTAGGTCGACCATAACTGCCCCTCGGCTTTAGGTGCGTTTAAAACTTGAGTGATGGGCAATGAAGGAAGCGATTTATCGCCTTTTCTGGTCACACCGAATGAGCCTAGCGCCAGAGCTTGCTAACAGCAAGAACTGCGGCTCCGGCGCTCCACGGCCGTCGATGGGCGTGCGCTGCGGACAGAGCGCTTGAACTACTGCGCGAGCGCGGATCGCTCCACGTTGGCTCTACCTGAGCCCGCGCATGCTTGCGTGAACGTAGACGATTATCCAGACCACCGCATGACGTCACTGCAGTATACAATTTCTTGCCGATTTTTGCAGTGGCCCTACACAAAATTTCAAAACACAATAAGTAATGCTTAAATATTTGTAGAGACAATTATGGACAACTGCATTAAGTGCGGCGATGGGCACGCAACATGGCATACAAACACTTAACACGGTGGGCAACACGTACACCGAGAAAGAAAATGGCAGCCTGCATTGCGAAGTTCGTTGGAGCGGTTTGAGCCATGGTTTGAGCAAACACGCAATGTTGTGACCGCTATCAAAATTCTGCGCGGCAGTTCGACGATCAGTGCGATGTCTTTGACTGCGACTACACGGAGCAAGGTTCGCTGCTTAAATCGTGCTGTGTGGCGTCAGTTAGGGACACGTACTTTAACATCCCATTACGGTATCCGCACCTCCGCAACCAACTTGTATTTGCAGTGTTCGGAACGAAACTGCGCACAGCTGCAGCGAACACATTTGCGATCGTTGTTCTCTCTTCGGAATTACTCATCGAGGAATGGCGCCGATCGTGTCACGAAGTCAACCATTATACTTCAGGACGGTGTGAGCATAGAGGAACTGCCTGTTCTCATCAAGAAGGCCACCGCAGAATCGCTGCTTGACAGCGATAGACCTGTTCACAGGAGAATAAATGAACAGCCGGGAGCAACAGGGGCAGGCGCCTCACCTAAAGTGTCTGCTATTATCAAAAAGTGTGCTTCAATCAAAGATGTTTATATCGCCTTGAGAAAGGTTGATCCTAAAGACCTGACGCCGGCTATTGGTGTTGAGGCCCTGGACAAGCTGTTACAAGTGAGAGATATTGGGCCTGATGCTCGGCCGAAGCGATCAAAGTCTCCAGGCCCTGACGGAGTTTCTTTGGTGATCGGTGAACTGTGTAACCTTATTACGACAGCCGGCAGTTCCGAGGTGATACTAGACGGCCTCAGATGTGTTGTCAGGCATCGCTACAGCGAAGAAGACCGGAAACGCTACGTAGATACCTTCGTCCATGTTATACTCAGCCGTATATGCGACGGCACCATAAGGCTTCCCGATATCTTGGAAGCTACTTTACTATTAGTCAGCTGTGGTAGCCAGTACCTCAACACAGTGGATCACTTCTGGCAGAGTATCGTCACACAGGCGGTTGACATGGAGAAAGAGGACGTCCTGAAGCTCTACAGCCTCCTGCCTTACTTCAAGAGCTCTCAAAGTGTCGTGCTGCGCGCTGTAGCGCGTAACACCACAAAAAATGTGCTATCTTTTGGTGCTGAAGATGTAGCTTACATCTTGAGCGTGCTCACGCGGCTGAAGTTGGTGCCGCAGACCCTGCTGCTGAGCCTGACAAAGTGGATGAACCTTAATCTACACATCATTCCTGAAAAGGAATTCAGCAGCATGGTGCGCTGCCTGCAGGACTTGCGCTACCTGGATGCAAACTCGTCAAAGGCGGTCGAGCGCTACATTCGCATAAAGGGCTCTGCTAGCACCGAAGAGACTATGGATGCATTGGCTCTCTACTGCCAGGCATTCCGCTGGAGGAGTGAGCCCGTGTTCAACTCGGTGTCGGACTATTTTGTGGCAAATCACAAGGTGCGCAGGAGCTGGGGAAGCCATTCGTGGGAGACAAAAATGTAAAATAATATGCATTAGCCGGTTAAGTGCTCATGCTGTCTTTAGCCACCAGGTACCACGAGTTAGAAAGTGCTAGCAAGTACCGTAATTTCTGTATACAATCCATAGACTATACGGGGTTAAAAGTCAAATTTTATGGCTTGCTATACAGTCTACGGGCTGAACAGTCTTTTTGTTTTTAAAACTGCCCATCATAACATATCCTGTCCAAGATTCTCACTGTCAGGATGTTTTCTTTCAACACAGTCAAATGGAGGATGGAAGATAGTGAGCATATGCATGTAGAAAAACGGACGCGATGCTTCTAACAAGAAGGGCATTCACTGCACTATGCCTTTCTGCAGACTAAAGCAATTAATAGAATCCTGCAGACAATCTTGTGAAAAAGTTTTCTTCTAAGGCAGAATTTAGGGCTGCAAACTCTACGCTGGGTGTGGTCTATAGTCTGGAAATTATGGCATTAGTTTCACAATAAAGGCGTTACAGTATTGCTGGAAGTTATGTCGAGCACATAGGATTGCATATTAGTTCATACTGAGGTCAACATTCAGTTCGAATTGATTAACATGCCTTGGAATCACTAAAGAGGAAAAAGGTTTCTGCCAGAAAGTTGCAAAATATCAGAGGTAATAACAGACAGAGAAGTTACTGTGAAGATAGCTCTATTCTGAAAGCTTTGCCACGGTTTACTTTTTTTGGGGGGAGAATAATTTTGTATTATAAACATGTACAATATCCAGTGCACTAGTAGCAAACTTTTTTTACTCTGCCATTCATGTAAAATCGGTGGCTTGCATTCGAATGCAAGTTCTATTAGCTAGGTTGCCGTGCAAAATTCAGTGTCAGGTGCCAGTTTTACTGTTCACTAGGTCAGTCATTTATAGGTGCAGTGTTCCATAAAGGGTGCAACACATTTAAATCCTTGTGGTGTTCCAGTATTTGCATGTGGAGCAACATAAAAAATAACATTTGGCACAGGAGTCCTTGTAGCTTTTGTCGTGCATTACTTGTGATGCCCTTGTATGTGCTCTGTATGGGTTGCACGTTCATCATGATATACATTCTCATTGGAGTGGCATTAAAAAACAGGAATACAGCAGCGTGAGCTAGGAAAAATATCCTGGACAATTCAAGAAAAGAGAATGGGCATAGGCGAGACGTATTATGTGAAAAACAGATGTTAAACAGTGGTTTGTCGCAACCAGCGGAGCGGATTCCTAGAAAAGGAAAACGTAGCAGGGGGCAGCAGAAATTCAATAGGGAGATGAGATGAAGAAATTAGTGAGGACACGGCTAATTGGAGATCAGTGAGAGTGGCCCTTGTCCAGTAGTGGACGTAATCAGGGCGATGACAATGGTTATATGTTTTCTCATTGCTGCACCTTTTAGCACAAGCAGTCGGGAAGTGTAGTGAGTGAAATTCTGTAATTATCTTGCTGTTTCAATGTATCCATTCTTGCCCACCTAGACAGGTGCTTCTTTCATGCCTACATTTTGCACATCATGTTTCATTCAGTGTTTGGTTTTGTTTAATTCTGCATTTGGGCACAGCCTTTGCCTCTTGCTTGCAAATTAAAAAATTGAATCCAAGAAAGGTGTTGCCTGCGGAAGTGTTATTCTGCTTTTTTTGGCTGCGTATTGCTGCAGGTAATGCCATACTTTTAATTATATCATACAATAAACAGCAGCACTGCTCATAGGCTTGGTGTTGAACAAAACCCACCAGCGATTTCCATTCTGACGGACAATTTTGGTGCCAATGAGCCTGTGATTTAGCTGACAGAAGCATATATACGTGTCTTCCTAGACAGAAAACATTTTGTGCATTTGGTCTTTCACAGCGATTACAAAATAAAAAGAACAGACTTGCAGTATGTAGTGCTTATGAAGTCGTAGCACAATCCATTGCTGCAGCCTGCTGAGATTTAGTGGTACATTCTGTGCACACTGGACGTGTGCAATCTGTGCTCTTTTCCTGGAGGCAGGCACAATCGTTTGTAATGTTGGCAAGTAGGGACATGGCCACTGATTACTTGTTACCTGCAAAAGTAAAGCACAGTGAAACTTTTATGTTGCAGCATACCACTAGATGCAGCACTGCGCTTTATTTTCTTAATTTCATCTTTTTTTATGAACTGTTAAGAACAAGCTTAATTTCTGAGTGAATGGTCGGAGTGATATAGGTTTGTTTTTATTTCTTTTGTCTGTGTGTACAAAAGGTGGTATCTCTTCCCGCTGCCGTGAACATGGTCCGGGCTCTTGGCTACCTCAACATTGTTCCAAGGAATGCGATGGAGTTCTTCGGCTCGTTGGAATGGCTCCTCCGAGAAAAATTTAGCCACATCCCATCAAACCAGCTTGTCGACATGCTGGTTGCTTGCTTCTATCTACAGAGGTACCCGCTGAACTTTGTCAAGAAGGTGTTCAGCCCTCACTTTCTCGACAAGATGAACGGTCAGTAAATACTGCCATTCTGTCTGAAATTCTCGATTTCAGGGATGAGATATATATGCTGAGTTTTAGAGGCCTACCGTGATTATATTTTCGCGGGACATGAGGATAAAGATAAAAAATGGCTATTAAAATTTGTACTGATGCTTCAAGAACTGACAACTTGCAGAATTGTGGGAAGGCTGACTTACAGGAAGATATTTTCTAACAGAAAACCTTCATTCGCAGACTATGTTTCCAGTTCCTACTCTGCCCACAAAAGGGGTGAGCTCGAGGGCAGATGGGTCAGTCATCCTCCATTGTATTCTTTTTTGAAAAGGAGAAGGGGGAATGCCCCTCATGATCTGCATAAGCCTGAACCCCTGGCGATTGCCGCCAGCTTTTGCTGTCGAGCGTTGTTGAAAGGGTAAAGTGCTGTATCCCCTTCACGTGTACCTGCAGCAACTTGCTGCTGTTGTTCGCACCCTTGCTCTGAAAACAAAATGGGAGAGCGCTAGTATTTATTGTGGATAAGTTGGATACCGATGCTGGTGAGGAGATGGCACTATCGCGCCCTAGAGTCAATAGAAATTTTGAATTTACTGGAAAGCTTATTCGATGACTCTATTTTGTCCTTCTGACAACTTCCCTCTTTTGTAGGTTAAGGGGCATCTGCCCCACTTCCTTTTCAAAAAAGAATGTGAATATGCCATTTGTGAACGACGGTTTTTGGTTGGAAAATATCTTCTAGTAAGTCAGCTTGTACATTCACTTTCGCTATATTCGCAGATGACAAGCACAACGGTTGCAATGCGTGCACATATGCCAGGGTATACCATTAATGTCAAATGGTAAATCTAACCTTCTCTTAGAAAAGACATGTTTGACACATTTTCATTTTCAGATACATCATCATCTAAATGAACAAGTTCGGCAGTTTTGAACTGGAGCATTCATTAATGTGTGCAAGGCATTTTATTAGTAATTATGTTGGACTTCTTGGGGCATAAGCAACTGAGACTACCATGTGCAAGTTTGATTACTGCATAGACCTATTCTCCGTGACAGAAGTGGTATGCATTCTAACATATCTTATCTGAGGTCAGATTTTGTTCAGCTACTCATGATCTGAGAAAGATTGTTTTGTTTTCCATGTTTTTCACCTTGCATAGCATTGCATGAAAGCAGAGAGACTATGTGAAACCTGTATGCTAGGTTTGTCAAGGGTTATCTACTAAAGCTTTCCACTTCATTATGTGTAGTGGCTGCAGTCCACATTCCTATGATTTCTTGCAAGATTTTTTGAAAATGAGAGGTAAAGATCATCTTGATTGTTTTAGTGAATGCACGGAACATTTCAGTTTTCTTGAGTCAATAAGCTTAAAATTGAATTTAAAATGGCCCTGGCAGTTGCAGTTCTCCTTTTGTAGGTGCCTGTATATTTTCCAAGTTACCTGCATGGCTATGTTTGTTTGCACTAAGGCTTACACATCTGAGTTGCATCAGATAATTTATTTTCATTCTGTTTTGCCACAAAGACATTGATAACTGTGAAAGCCTTTTATAGTAAGGAGTGTTAGGGCATGTGAGTTTTGATGTTCTGAAGCTGCACATGAGAGACACTGTAGTGGAGAGGTCCAGAATACTTTTTGCTGCCTGGTGTTCTTTGCTGCGCTTACATCACGCAGTACACAAGCATTTTTGCTCCACAGCAGAGGGTGCTGACCTACTGTGCCACAGTGACAAATTTTAATCGCTTGTATTATGCACCTCTGACTTGGCGACCACGTTTGGTCCCAGCCACATGTATTGCACAATGAGCCTTTAACCTTTGTATTCTGTAGGAAGCCTTGAACAAAATGAACTGCGAAGAACACACCAGAAATTGAAGTTTTTGGACTCTGCATTGACCTTGGAATGCCAGCAGTATCACGGCCCATATTTGCCAAGGGACTACTCCTCGAAAAGCATTAGAAGAGGTAAGTGCGCCTTTGTGTATCTATCCGTCCGTCCCTCTCTTTTCTCTCCTGTTAAGAAAGCATTCTCTCACTGCTTTTCACATGATAATTCTGTAATAAACTTTTGATATGGTTGAAAAAACACGATGCTGAAGTCAGCATGCTCAGAAAGATGTAACTGCTTTCTTTATAGTACCGGAATATCATGCTCACTTGTGAAAAGAAAATGCATTTTGCAATCACTGCCAGGTTCACATCCAGTCCTCGTGATTTACATGGGAGGACTTGTGCTCAAGGGTTCATGTTCTTTTACGTGTACTTGATTGCCATGCCAAGAACAAGCCATAGAAACAGAAAAATCAGGTGGCTCAAAGCATCCATTTCTTCATTATTTTATATTGTGGTGAACAGTAATATATGAAGGGAATTTAGAGCAACATGAGCGAATGGCATCAATTCATATTTCAACCACTTGCAGATGGAAGGCTGCTCCGCCTCATGTGCTCGCTGCAAGATGACATGGAATCAGTTGTCGGAGGTGAAGGGAATTTCAGCTTCTCTGTGGTGCAGCCAAAGCTGCCCCTCTCAGATATGTACATAATAGGTGAGTAGTTTCTGACTTGTCATGAAACACTGTTGAGGCTCTAAAATATTTTAGCATACTATTGCTGCCACTGCAAAGAGCAGAATGCACATGTAATTAGTGCAGAAGGAGTTTGCACTGGGAAGATGTAACAAGTCCAGTATGGAAGTAACAAAGCATTCTGCTACTTTTTGAGTGAAAAGCACATCTGCAAAACAGTCACTCTTCAATGAGCACATTTTGCTTGTTTTCAGATTACGTTGTGAAGCTCAACAAGCAAGGGAAGCCAATGGCTGCGGATGCTGTGAGTGGTGTAGATAAGCGGTGAGTTGGAATGTTAACTGGTACAATTTTTAAGCATGAAATGTTTATGTGTGGTCTCACGAAAAGTTCAGAGTGAGTTTTTGTAAAATTTTGCCAAAATTTACTAATATTTCAGTTGGGAAAATGGTGTGTTGTTGGGCATAGACAGCTGAGCTGGAGTAATTTATGCCATTGAGCGCAAATTTTGGCTTGAAATCTTGTTTCTCTGATTGGTGGGTAATTCTCCAAGCCGTGAGGTCAATAAAGCATTCAAGTGCCTCAAGGAAGTGGCCATGCATGAAGGAAGGAGATGTCAGCACAGACTGAGTGACCAGCTAGTTAATGGCAAATCATGAGCGCATGACAAATGTGTATTTTACATGTACTATTGGGCCAAATTAAAATGGGAACACACTTGTGCTGTATTTTTTTTACCGTGCATCAAGACATTCCTTTGCAATTGATTTATGAACGTACATTTCGCTGGCTCCATTACATATGAACATGAATTATGTTAGTTGCATATTATAGCTGAAAGTAGAAAGGTAAAATATTCTCTTCATAGGCACTGATAACACCTTACTTCAACCTGATAGTACCTCCCCATAGGTTCCCAGGAACGGCAGGAGGAGAGCTGAACTGCTATAATGTTGAAGAAGAATTCAGAGAAAGCGAGAGAGCCAGTAGCAATGCCACAGTTGTTTCAAAGGCTTAACACGCTTTATGAAAAACCATTCTGAAGACTAAAGCAATGTAGACAAAATGTAAGGGTGTAATGAAATCGCCAGAGAGAGTTCAATGGCAGTGAGCATTTTTATGATGACGGCACTGGCAGAAGCCACCAATAAGTGGATGACACAAAAAGGTGGCTTACAAATCATTTAAGAAACAACTTTGTTGTGTGATATTTTACAGTGTTTTAATTTTGAGCCAGTAACCTTTAGCATTTCATGCTTAATTCAACCCTTTGCATCGCAGTAGGCTATGAGTCTTTTGCAGTGGTTAATAGTACATTATCGGTGAGTTAGCTGAGGTTTCATCCTAACAAAATGCATTCTGCAGCAGAAAGATTCAGTGTGAGTGTAGCAGGAGCAAATCAGACTACAAATTTTTAGAAAGTAGTACCACTTACTACTACTACTACTTTCTAAAAACTTGTAGTCTGATTTGCTCCTGCTACACTCACACTGAATATTTCTGCTGCAGAATGCATTTTGTTAGGATGAAACCTCAGCTAACTCACCGATAATGTATCTAAATCATGGTGCATTTTTACCACCCTTAAAGGGATGCCGAGGATAACCCCTATCCAACTTTGTTATCAGTAAAAATCGATTTTGTAGCTCTTTCTGGCTGTATTTATCTTTGTCCAGCAGCAAAAGAGGCATTTATTGGTGAAAAGATTGGATTTAGAAATTTCTTGCCACTTGATTCAAACTTGTGGCATCAAGACCGGAAAGGGCTCCGTGACCAGCATCTGAAAGTGAATGGTGGCATAGCCTAACCTCATGGGTTCATGCACAAAAACAGTTTTGTAGCGACAGCTACATTATGGTAGCATTTCGAGCCTTCGGCGTGGTGCGGAGCAGCTGCCGGCGTCGCGGCACCGAGGCTGATCACGCGGTTGGTGACGTGGTTGGTGACGTGACCAAGTTCCACTCAGCCAGCTGTAGCTATCGCGTCACTCCAGGTTTAACCATAGCTAAACCACCGCCAATTTTTTTTTACACACCGCAGTTTGCTGATGAAAACGACCAGTAATGGTGACACCTGTACTGTCTTGCCCCGTTAACACAGACGACTTGTATTAAGGACAATTTTTCTGGGGACCAAACTTTTTCAAAGCACTTCCTTTTCGTTAATAAGGAAACTTGCTGTCCGGACAATGGACAGGGTGAAGATGCTCACAGCTATTGAGGTCTATGTATTCTTGTTGTGTTAATATGGACAGTGATCAAAACAAAAGCTCAACTACCCAAACCAAATGGTTCCTTTTAATGTTTTGGGTGCTGAACAGCAGTGAAAGGCAGTGCAAAAGCGTATATACCTTAATGACAGCCCTTTTTTGTAGCGGGGTTTTATGCATTACAGTGGAAAGTTGCACAGGTCAATGCACCTTTTCATTTGCCATATTTCATGAGTGGATATGAAGGATACTCTCTCGGCAGCCTCCGAGACGTTGAAAGATGCTTTTTTTTACCTGCTATCAGCCAACTGGGTACAGATTTTTACTGCCGGTTCGAGTGATGTGAACAGTTACGGACTTCTGGGAGCTTCAAACTGCACCGTATTATTTTTAAAGATTTTCCTTCGCGATTTGTTATGGATGACTCACTTTATGGGCAGGTTTGCTGGGGAACCACACCAAAGTGTCCATATTAAAGAAGCACGACTGTACTTCAGTTTTTTTTTTTAGCTTTCCAGCTTATAAAATCTTCGTTTTCAATTAAAGTAGCGTTTCGTCATTAGAATGAAGTAATTTATCGATACAGGTGGACCTCACTTTGTCCTTAGTTTCACTTTCACCAGTCACTTTATAAAAAGTCGACTGGGCAGAGTAAGACAGGAGAGGAGGAAGAAGAAGCAAGCACGCTGTGATGCAGATGTGGCTCGCATTACACGTTGCTGGGAACTTCCAGTATACCTTGGTAGATATGGCACAAGCCCACAGTAGTGGTGCAAGTGTCCGCACCGACACAAAACTGCAGCACCCCATATGTGATCATTCCTCTGACCACAAAGTGAGAAGGTGAGAAAAAGGAGGACAGGGTAGGAGGAAGCAAGTGCAAGATATCATTTAATTGTTACTGCTATGTCTTAATTTGCCTGGCAAAGTCATCCGAGTATAATTAGTGACTCACAAACTGCTTCATTAGACACTCATAAGATTGAACTTTATAGAAATATCAGTTATATATTCATAGGTGCACTCTGACTATTCGTTATAAGACTCCAGAGAGTGGACATATTTTTGCAAATTTTCTGTTCAAAACATGTGGACAAGAAACCTCCGGGAGCAGCCTTTAACCTCCTAACAAACTTTTTTTTCTTCAAAATTAATATCAAAGTGGTCATTTTACAATTCACCAAATGGTAATGTGCTTTACCTAAAGCAAGAAAAACAGCATAAAATTTTTTTTTGTCGATAGAGCAATCTTTATTTAGTACATTTGTTCTTTGAAAACGTGTTCGCAAAGTAACAATAAAATAAAAAGGGAGAATTTCTTCAGCAAAAAGGCCAATAAATATCTGTGTGAACTGTGAACAAACATACAAGCCCTGGCACTTTAGTTTCTCTTAAGTGTGCCAATGCTCAAAGCAGGGAACTGCGCACAAAGCTTTCTGACACCACCTGCACCAGGTGCGTGTTTCTTCGGCTGCTGGCGACTGAGTCATCTCCACATTCATCTCCAAATGCATGCCAAGAAGGTCACTGCTATCGTCTTGTCTTCACTCAAAGAGCAAAACACAGCAAAACATTCATCATCGTTGTCACTGAAATCTGTTATCACTGCTCTTGTGATCCACCATGTTCTTATGCACAGTGAAAAGTTTTGCTATTCAGGCAAAAAAAAAAAAAATAGTAGCATTTCAGTACCTGAACTGCCATCTGTCAGAAAAGCAAAAAAATTACATTCAACGAGCCCCTTTCGTCTTAAACTGAACTAGGAGTGCCAGAAAACACATGATGAGTTACTGTTAGCTTGCGATGAAAACATTGGTTGCTTCATGTTAGTAGGGCCATGACACTTTTGTGGGTAGCAGAATGTTGCGTCTGTACATCACAGTGCATTTACCTGTATTTTGCATACTTGGCTACGTCTTACCCTGAGCTGATTTTGTGAGCTGAAGTGGCACATTCCTTACTCCTGTCAAATCCGTATGTCAATGGTACACGACTGCTGTGCCACTTAAGCCGTGTGCTCTCATCATTCATAGTCACCCTGTTTGTACTTGGTGAAAGACTTTTTTGTTGAACTTTTGCTTGATGTACACTGAGAGATTATGATGATATGTGTTTCTTTTTTTTCTCTCCTGACCAGGTTGGCTGTGATCATCGCTCTTCCAGAACACTACTGCATGGATAATTTGCATGCAACAGGAAATCATGCAACAAAAATGCGGCTGCTTAGAACACTAGGCTATACCGTCATAGAACTGAGCTATGACTTACTGCAGAAGACAAGACCAGCCTCTAAAGAACGGCTAAATTACTTAAGTGCAAAAATTTTATCTTCTTCATGAGCACTGTCGCATGACAAACGCAGTAAGTTCAGTCTTGTACAGATGGAATAAATTATTTTTAAGTTTATTTTTTTATCCAGTCAATACCACAAGGTGTGCAAGCCACTGGTGTGAAATCTTGTTTCAGTGCAATTTATTGCATACAAAGTTAACACTAGCAAGTTTTTTATTGCGCTTTGTACTTGCAACAGCTGAATGCTTTACTTTGATGGCATTTGTTATTTAAGTACCTTGGAGATGTGGTCTGTTCCACTGGACATTGAGAAGCCAGACGTAGTGGCAATGCTTTTGCTGGGGCATTCAACATTGTGGTTGACAATATCAACAAATAACAAGTAGTTCAACAGTGTAAAGGACCCCTTATCATTCCAAACTGCTGGACATACCAGTAGCCTTTTCGAGACTTGTTCCTACCTAAGTAAGCACAGTTTACTCAGAGCTGCTGGCAATCACATTGCCTTCAACAACTAGCGTGTGCCGGATTCCTTCTTTTTTGCTTCCGCTGCTTGCTGCTGTGATGTACGCCTGATACGGCCCCACCTGAAAATGAGTCTCAGTTCCGCCGTCTACAAATTCTGGCTGAAAGAAAAAAAAGTTCTTTGTTTAAGATGCAAAACTTCGTTTAAGGGTAAAGAGATTATGAACGTCAAGCTTACCGCAACGTCAACCTTTTCGCCATTGACATACACGTCCAAGGTGTCTTTCTCTGCATCGGGAGAAAAAGGTCAGGGATCAGGTAAGTTACCAGGTCTATCTCGTCTTTTTTCTCTCTCTCTTATGCTTTTCGCGACAGCATATCTAAGAGTGCAAAATAAAGTGCTCACCAAGAACAACTCTTGTCGGCTGGTCCAGGAGGTTCACTACCCAAGTGTTAAGTATTTTAGATTGTCTTTCTCTGAACTTATCGATTTGCTTGCCGTCCACGATGAGCGAGTACTCGTACGTGAATCCGCTCAATGCTCTTATTACCACCATGCACTTTGCGCGGCCCACTTCAAATGGTTCCGAACCCACAAGCTTGAACATCCAGTCGTGTCGCACAACCTCCTGCGTCCAGCGAACGAGAAGTCAGCAATCAAAGCTACCTGCCAATAAGCAGTATGCGACTCACCTTTCCGTCCACTTTAATTACTCTTTTACCTGTCGTCGTTCCATGTTCGAATTCTATTTTGTATATTTTGTCACTAAGAGGAACTTCCCACACAGCCACGGTGTCGGCCATTTCGACTGTCTTGAAACTTTACGCACTTCTTAAATTCGGTGGCAGTGAGCCACGCTCAGTTCTGTAAGCCCGAGAGGTTATTTACCTCATTAGGTGCAAGTAGGAAATTGTTTGACTTCAATAGTTGAGACTTTTTAAGTGTAACAGCAGTTAAAGAGGAATGCAAAGCAACTATTTAGCGTTCGCGGGCGCACAGGCACCAACAAATTTGTTGCTATGGCGACGCAAAAACCTCGCGATGTTGCTGCGGCTGTTTTATCAAATCCGAGCCCTACAAAAGTTTGCGCAAGGTTTTAATATTTAGTCTTGTTTTAATAATAAATATAACAATACTCAGCTGCGTAAAATGTTTGTCAGAACGTAACTTTTAATTAAGCATTATTCGAACGAAGACTAAAACATGCTTCTTTTTCTGTTTTGAGTAACGCCCTCTAGGCAGTCTACGCGTTGGCCGCCGAATACCCTGAAAGAAAACATCGCAAGGGCAAAGCACTGGCGGCGAGCTTTGTGTGTTTGTGTGCGATTAGTTAGACTATTAACTAAACTATTTGGAAGATCTCAAGTTCTCATTGTTTACCGCATTGCGGTGGCTATAAACATTTGAAGAGTTTCGAAATGCAATCACATGAGCATTGTTATCGCTCTGGAAATAATGGATAAGTGGTGACCCTTTCAGAATGAGCAGCATTTGTAGGCGAGTAGAAGTCTCTATTCTTCTGCACGTGTTGTTTGATGAGGCTGGGCGCGACGCGTGCATTTTGAAGCGTCGTAAACTTTCGGTTGCGCTCCCGCATGTTAGGTGCAACGGAGCGAGCGTTATATATCGAAGCAAGAGCCTCAATAGCGAAAATAAACGTCGAGCGCCTTTGTATGTGGTAAACACTCCTCTGAAGAAAGGGAAGCTTATCTCAACAGCGGCTTTTCTTTTTTATTTGCAGGGAGTGGAGGCAGGACAAGAAGGTTGCGAAAAGAGAAGCGCCGAAGGCAGCGGGCCGTTCGAAAAAGGATGGAAACTCTAAAGATTGTAAAAGAAAATTCCGAAACGTGTGGAAAGAAACTTATACGTGGTTACAGTATGAGGAAGTCAAGAACACCATGCACTGTGTGCTGTGCAGAGAAGCCTACTTCGGTCAAGAAAAATGTGTGCCGTTTGTGGAAGGCACGAACAACTTCAAAGTTTCAGTCATTCAAAAGCACGAGAGGACATCGGCGCATCGGAATCTTCTCAACAAAACCGAAGCGGAGAGGAAGAAATTGGCAAATTCGTTCAAGGCGAAAAAGAAGCCGCCGGAAGACTCGCGCTCCAGATTCGAACTCCTTTTCAAGACCGTTTACGAGATACAGAAAAGTAAACTTTCATTTTCTCAGTTCCCTGTTCTGGTCAATCAGCAAATCCAGAACGGAGTGCCGCTAAAAGGTCGCTACACGAATCACCATCATGTTGTGCCAGACTTTTCAAAGTACATTGCCACATCGATGATCAACGACACCGTAGCCGATATTTATCAAGCGAAACATTTTGGAATCGTCTTGGACGACGTTTCTAATGTCGTGGGATCCCGCAAAGACGCAGTGTATGTCACGTATCTCAAAGACTGCTCTAAACGCACAAGGTTCTTGGGGCTGGTTGAAAACGAAGACGGAGTCGGGATCGCCCTTGCAATGGTTGAAATGCTTGCCAAATTTGGATTTCCATCTCCGTTTGAGAAGCTGCTATGCCTGACTACGGACGGGCAGCCTGTGCACCAAGCAGAGGGAGGCCTGCAAATGGCCTTGGGAAGAGAGGCGCCTGTCCTTTACACCATGAGCTGTTTGGTGCACAAGGTTGAGAGTTCCGTGAAACCAGTCCTTTACAGGCATCCACAAGTCAGATGTTGTGCAGACAAGCTGTACAAGTTGTTCTGCTTTTTTAGAGACCTGCGGAAAAAGACTGGAAGTACAATAGACATATGGGCAGCACCTTCAAGCCCCATTGACCAATATGTGCGTTCTTCGGAGCCACAGTTGCTAGTCCTCGACCTCAAGTTCCTAACTGCCATTATTGAAAAATGGGGCAGTGCCGTAGCATTCCTCAAGGATAACTATCATAACCTGGACCGAAAACTTAGACCAGATGCAGCTGAAATGCTTACAAGCCTGAAAAGCTCAGTGTTCATTGCCTATGTTCACCTACTGCGAGAGATATTTGAAGAGCTGCATGTATTTCAGGAAAGAACAACAGGTTGTTCATCTCCAGCCTGCTATGCTGTCCTCAACGAACTAAGGGCTACTGCTGCAGCCATCGCTGACCACATCGTACTAGGCCCCCGGCTGATCCCAGTGCTTCAGGAATTGCAGGAAAGGAATGGGTTTTTCCAAGGCATGGCGATCACACAAGATTTTGACATCGAGTCTTTCCATGTCATTGCTGGGGAAGTGTGCCACTGCATATCTCAGCACGTGATCCAAATGGCAAACCAGTGTTCAGAGTCTCTCTGCAAGTTCTCTGTGCTGGACCCAAATAACTGGCCAGCTGATTCAGATGTGCACTTTGGAGCGTACGGAATTGAAACCATCAGGGAACTAAGTGGTGAGATGCAGTCGTTGCTGCCAGAGAAGCGCATTTCGGACATTGTCCTTGAGTGGTGTTCCTACAAGTGGTTTGTTAGCAACAGTCTTGCAAAGTGCTTGAGGAAAGATTTCATTAGTCTCGCTGCCACGGTTGTTTCCCGGTTCAGTGCTGTCTATCCCACCATTTGCACGTTCCTCACTGCCGCTGCACTCCTTTCTCCATCGTGCAAGGTGACACGCAAGGGATTTGAAGAACTCTGCATCATTAAAGAATCTCGGAAGAATGTTCTTACAGACGACACACTGTGGCAGACTATGGTCATCAATGTGAATGGTGCACCACTTGAACTGTGGGATCCAGAACCTGTGGTTGACCTTTGGTTGAAAACAAGTCTTCGTAGGCCAAATAATAGAATTTCAAACAAGCATGCTTTAGACACATGTAATAAGCAGGAGACCCAGGTTGAAAACTCGTCTAGTTGCATGTTCACAGGTTGTCAGTTTCTTGTCATAACGGGAGACTTGTGTGAAGAGCCGGTAGTCTGCACCAATGATGGGTCAGGTTAAAGGACCATTCAACGTGTAGTGAGCTGTACTTGGCGTTTTTTGCATGGCCTTAAGAACAGTACCAGGTAGACCAATGAATGCGCTTCATAGTAGATATGTGTACATATGAGTGTTTGCATGCAACTACATGTTTTTACCTTAAGCTATACAATTGTGATGATGCTATGAAATAAAAAATATTGTAAGTGCGATGAGCATGTATCACTTTGGATTAACTTAGTTTGTTGGGACATCATCATCATCCTAACTACGTCCATTGCAGGACAAATGTCTCTCCCACTGACTTCCAATTAGCCCTCTCCTGTGCCAACTATGAACACCTAAGCCCTGTAAACATCCCATCTCATCCACCTACGCGACTTCCGCCATCCCCTGCTATGCTTGTGTTCTTGTGGAATCTACTTCATTACATTAAGGGACCATCGGTTTTGCCATTCATATTACATGGCCTGTCTGTACCCATTTCTTGATTTGAACTAGGAAAATCAAACTCATGCTTGTTCCCTGACCCACTATGCTGTCTGCCCGTCTCTTAATTGCACCCATTATTTTCTTTTCCATACTCACCCCATAAGCGAGCACTGGCAAGACACAAATGTTATACTTTCCTCTTGAGAGACACTGGTAATCTGCTTTTCATGACCTGAGAGCACTTGCCAAATGCACTGCACTCTATTCAAATTCTGGGTATTTCACTCGTGGTTCAGGTCTGTATACACTGCGTGCCCTACACTCCATATCTGAAGTCATTTGCAGCACTGTGAAGGCTGCGGCGATCTGAGCCAAACCGAACGGTGTGTGCTGCAAAATTTGTTCCTCTGTGCCCTTCACCCTGTGACTGGTGGCTCCATCATTGGGAAGAAAACAGCAGCAGTGTCCAGCCGCTGCACGCAGGAGACTCGACTAGGCACCATATTTATGGGTGGCAGCGCACCTCTTCTCAGCAGGCTCCGCAGTGCTGTGTTCATGTGGACTTTGTCTGCTAATTTAACCAGTGAATGAACTATTGCTGTACTTTCAAAACACCATCCTGAACTACCTTTTTTATTACTAAAATAATTGTTTAAAGAATAGTCAACACTGGTAAAATATTAGAGGGACCATTTGTTAGTCTTCTTTGGCCCTGATTGGACGAGAAAGCTCTACCTTTCACAGTGCTGCAAACAACTTGAGAGATGAAGTTAAAGTAGATGTATGCCCTTGCAGATTCCAATGCTTTGCTGCCCATCGTAAACTGTTCCCTTCAGGGACGCTGATGTTACTTTAGGTTTACTGATACTCATCTTTAGACCCACTGTTCTACTTTGTCCATTTTGGTCCAATCTTCCTGTGCAATTTGTCTCTGAATTTACTTGGCAAGGCAATGCCATCAGCAGATTACTTAAGTATTCTTTGTTATCTTTACCCCAACTCTTCCCAATCCAGTTCTCTGAATATCTCCAGTAAACACACAGTGAACAGTGGTGGAGAGATCACATCTCCTTGCCCGACAATCTTCCAGAGATTGGAATTTCACCACTTTCCCTGTGGACTGCAGTCAGGGGCAGATTTAACGGGGTTCTCAAAGGTGATCTAATAATGTTGCGGTATGCCTGTGATGTTAAAGGACGCCGCTTCACAAATATCCTGCAGCAAGAATTTTTTGGACGCGCTTTTTAGAAGCTGAGTTACATGCAGTCAAAATTTTAATTGCAGCGTCTTCGCGCCTTTTCCTTGTGTCGTCAGTTTTTGAATGCTCAAAGGTTGGCACTCCTCTACTGACCCCACCATGGGGGGGGCCAGTGGAAATTTGCATTCAAAGCACAGCACGAGACTGGGAATTGCAGGGGCATGGCGGGCTCGTATTATGCAGCCCAGTGATTTATGGCATGCATTATGTTCAGGTTTTTCCTTCTTTTGTAATTTTCCCATGCAATAGTAAAAAAATAAGAGGCTGCAATGGCACAGTGGTCCAATACAGTGGCCAGTGAAGCTGACCTGTTAGCATTGCCGTGGGTTTAAATCCCGCTCGCGGCAATAAAGTGAGATTTATTTTCTCCTTTACTGTGTGTCACTTGGCCATCTCACATAGTCTCATGACAACAAACACACCAGCGACCAATCAGCGCATGGACATATCATGCGACCCTGCGACGCCGTCTGTCTTGACGGTCTTGACCTATCCGAATTTTGACTAACCACCCATTTTTCCAGTGCACCTGTTAACTCTGCCATGTTACGTAGCCTCATGACATCGCACACCCCATCAACCAATCAGCGCTCAGCTATGTTGTGTGACCCTGTGATGCCATCACACTCTCGATCAATCGGAGAATTCAAGACTGCAATGGGTTTTTCTACTGATGTAGACACTAATGCTATTGTATTAACATCTGTGCAACCAAGCTTTGCACTACAATGTAGCTGCACAGGTGAACGGCATTTACAGAATTCAGGGTGCTTGGACTGACTACCTAAGCATTGGACATGATTAAGCCACAACAAAAGACCCGATTCACTCATGATCTCGCATTACCTTATTGCAAGTTGCCACCTCCTGCCACCGATTTCAAATTCTTGGAAGTCGTACGTGCCATTCTCACTAGTACGTGCAAGACCGTGTCAAGCAGTCTATAATATCTAGCCTGCAAATGATGCCATGCTACATAGTTTGTGAGCATTTGCAACATGTAAACAAGAGTACAATTTCAAGTGTGGCACCATGTAAGCCCACATTCACATATATATACCAAGCATGCTGGTTTGATCATAGAGTAGTGTGCAAACTGCAATAGCAATGAGCAGACTTGCGTACACACACTACACATCATCGTAGTAACCACTAAAAGAGCTAAAGAATAAAGCCGCACACCTCAGAGCATTTAGATGAAAGGCAAGACGTTTTCCAGCTACAGTCAGTGGATACCTGAACTACCAAGGCCTGCATTGTTCTTACAAAATTTTCTCTTGCAATACTAGTCACTTGCCTGTAGAAAAAACCTGGACCTCTACCTTAGCAAGTGTACAAGTAGCATGTTTAGCTCTGCAGATAGAATGTTTTATTAAAACAGCCTCGTACGATGCTCCAACTTGGGTAAAATTTAAAAATGGTAATGGTCTGTTCAAAGGAGATGCGGGTCTTTTTCGCAGTATTATTAAACTCGCTAAGTGTGCTTTATGTAGAGTCCAAGGATGCAATTAGAGTAAATAGCACAATTAGAATTTCAGTTATGAGGAGTTTTTAAAACGAGATTGTAAATGGGCTCACTACAGTGAGTAGCCAAAAAATGCTTTTAAATTATTTGAAATATTTACAGAACTGCATTACCTAAGCGATGCTGCTTGAACACTTGCCTCAGTGAAAATGCATGGTAAAAAAAATGAATGTACAAACTGCATTGGCAGGTAATTAAAGAAAGCAAGTAATTAAATTTATTGGATAATATAAAATCCAGTAAAAACACCATCATTGCACAGCCCTACTCCTCAAGAATAAATTGACGCCAAGCTAGTTACAGTTACCCAGGAAAACCACAGAAAAAGCCGGTAAGGCAGAGACTGCTTGTAAAATCCCGAACAGATAAAGAGGTAGTCCGTGTGCACTTATCGAGTCATGGGAAATTGTGTTGCAGGAAAACTCCTGTAGCGTTAGCTGCGCTGCTCTGATGCCATCTTGGAAAGTGTCAAACGAAAGGGCACAAAACGAGCTTTCAAACGGAAGCAAAATGGCAGCAGTTCAACAGTTGCGGAACTGTGATGTTAAGTGGAAGGTCATATAAAAGCTCGCGCTTCGTTTTTTGGCTTTTGGCCACAAGACTATTCAAATGTACAATAGTTTGTGACAGTTTAGAGTGTGGATATTTTGCGGAAATACATTTATGAAGTAGTATGAAAACTACTATTTTTTCAGAGGTTCTTTGCAAATCTTCAAAGCCTGCATACCCCCTTAATTACAGGTCTGCATATGCCTTTGAAAAAAGAAAAAAGACAAAATACCCATTTGCATTCTACAGGTTGCATGACACACACCCAGTTACCTCTAGATCAAATTTATAATCCATGCAGCTCTATGGCTCTAGTGCAACGTCTAAAGAATTTGCAACAGCTCCTCCCTGGTATGTGCAGAAATGCATTAATGTACTCACCACAATATTTTTTGTTCTAGAACTTTGTACAGTATTCATGCCTCCTGTAATTGCTCAATGTGTCGCTGCCAACATTTTGCCTGGGTGGCAACACCCATCAAAGGTTTCTTTCCACCCTTGTTTTCATTTCTGCTTGCACTATTGTGGTAATCCATCCAGACGTGATGCATATGCCTATAGTACTAGGTAAAATGCAAAAAGACGCATTATTTGTAATAAAAAAAGTCATTTATTGCAACTTTTATGCAACAATACAAAGAGGACTCATGGTAATAAAAAAATATAGGTTCCTCTGCTCCTTATCAACCAAGCAAGGGGAAGTCAGCATCTGAAAGGCTGAACGCACGGCAGTTGGGGCAACTTTGGTCGTTCTTGAACCATTCTTGTAGGCACTGGAAGGAACAGCAGCAGAGAGTGATAGAGAGCGCGCGCACACACACAAAAATTCCTGATGATGATGATGATGGATTTTTATGGTGCAAGGGAATCTGTGGCCAAAGAGCGTCACGGCACTAGGCATTTTTCTTCTACTCAAGGTGGGGTCAAAGGCCCATTTCCCAAGAATTTCACCCTAAATAAACCAAGCACCAGACCAGGGGAAAGCTTGTACCCATTGTATCATCGGTGGGTACTTGGCGGCACTGGGGATTGAACCCCGCATCTCCCGCATGCGAGGCGGATGCTCAGACCACTAGGTCACTGCTGCGGTGGCCTTCCATAGAGAGTGAATTTTATACAGTACAACCACGGTTAACTTAAGCCTGTAGCACCATCAAAAATCTTCGAATCAAGCAGGATTTGGAATATCCAGCTTAACAAAGCTGCGGTTGACATTAAAAGTCTAATTCCTCCTACAGCAGGACCTCATTTGGACTCGTCACGGTCACCACGCAGCTGTTGGCTGCCTGAAACAAGGTCATGGCAGTTCTGAAGTTCTCAGCAAGTGCTTGTGCATCTCTCTTGGTTTAACTCTGCCATTAGTACAGCTCTTCGCCTTTCTCTGTCACTGCTCCGAATTTCGCTCAAAGCTATGGTGTGGTAATTTTTTTTCTGCTGACTACCATTTGGACAGATGTTTCCTTTGGATAGGTACAGTCGAACCTTGTTATAACGAAGTTGAAGGGGCCTGGCGATTGTTTCGTTATAGCCATGGCTTCGTTACAACCAGTGTTGACAGAGCTTCCAAGGGGAATTATCATTCCTTCTTTATATCCATTGTTTTGTTATAACCAGATCTGCCTGTATTTCCAGCTCCACCTTTGGCCTCAGGTTCGCCGCAGTTTTTAGATCGTGTCACGGAGTAAGATGGACGGGAGTGCCAACACAGGCACACCGCAATGCATTCAGCAGGCACTATTTTGCTACATGAATGCCCAGCGCATGTCTGGAGCACTGAGCTGTACTCTCTCCCTGCAATCACTGAAACGGCTTTGTGCACAATTTTCTACCCCCTTACCAAAAAAAAAAAAGCAGCTGAAAATGCCTTGTGGAGCAGCTCCAGGCTCCATTGCACAATTGGCGCCAGAACGGCATCAATTTTTAATGCAGCACAGCAGAACTTCATTTGTTATCAGATTATAGATTCCAAGAGTTCAGATGATTAAAGTATTCAGAGTCCCATCTTTCTGTCGTTACTACCTATGTTAATTCGCAGTTATTGGGACCTGGAAGAATATTTGAATTAACAGGGTTTTCGCATTAACCGACCACAGAAAAAAAATGAACCCAGGTAAAAAATTTTGTTGCGGGAACGCGCTACCTTTATTGGATAAACTTTGTAATTACCGTATATAGCCCCTGCCCCGAGTGCTTTTGTCCCGCTGCCACATTTTTTGGTGTTGTAGCTTCCCGCGGGATGGCGAAGCAACAAATGCATAACGACGCAATCACAAGGACAGCAATCTGGAGCCAATGGAGGTCAAAAGTGAAAAAGGGAGATTCCACCCTGTCTCCACACTCGTAAGCGGCCCGACTGACTAGCAAAAAACAACTGCGAACGGCCCCGTAGTTTCCGATCACAGGCAACGCGTGCCCTGGAGATTCTTGGAACCTGATATTTGCCCTGGTGCCACCTACAGCTAGTCTGAGGAATAGACTGCCAGCGTGAATGAGCCGGGTAAACAGCACACAATTCGAATTTTCTTCAGTATGCTTCTCCAGGATGTTTTTTTTTTTTTTTAAGAAAGGCATTGCACACACTCAATCAGTCGCGGGCACGTAGCAAGAACAGCCGCATCTTAGGACACGCACTGATGCTGTTAGGGGTGGGAGGTGCTTTGATGCCAGTGCCTCCACTAGACGCTGCCTTGACAACAATCAGGCTGGAGAGAAGCGATGACCACTCGCACCACCACCTCCATTCCGGCCATGCCTCGAAGAAGCGCTGAGAGCACATTGTTTTCATACTGACATCCACGCCTGTGCTGCAGTGAAACATGTCTTTTCCTCTGCAGACATGTGCTCCGGAGGTCTGCAAGCCGTACAGATTGCTTTTTGTGCATTGAGTACTGGGGTTGGGGCGCTTCACATATCGAGCATCAGCACTGCTGTACAGCACAATCTTGCAGCTCTGAGGGACTATCGCTTCATCGGCTTGCGGCGAAATCCGGATCGGACATCCTCGCAGAACACCTCAGATCTTCGAGTTGACCGAGTTGGTGTGCGCCTACGCTTCAAATTAGCCGATCAAATTTATGTTAGAAATTACGGGACCGCAGAGATTTTTTCGAATTATCCGGAATTTCAAATTATCAAGGTTTTACTCTAATAGCATCAAAACAGAGAATGTGGCTGCTAACACACTATTATGTCAAAAATGCTCTACTGCACCATTTTTCATAGAATCATGAGAAACTAGGGGGCCTTGATCATAGCTAAGTTGGAAACAAACATCAAGCCTATGCCAGACACTAATGTCTCTGAAATTTCCAGCATCTCTGCTATGTTACTTTTGATAGTCCATGGGCTGACTTCATGAAGTTTCTTTGGCTCTTACAAGAGAATCAAAACCTTTTGCTTCAATATAATGACAAGGAAGCTTACTTCCTCAACATAATGCTAACACCAATCTACAACAGAGTCCTACCATGCAACATGTGCCATGCAACATGTGCAGAAAATGGCAATGCAGGAGTGTAGGGCCAGAAATGGCCATTTGCCAACCAGCTGGCAAGTTAATACCATATAAATGCCTGTAAGGGCCACACCCGTGTATGGGCCGTGCCCTGTTTTCCCCAAGATTTCAACAAAAAAAATACCCCTGTAAGGGCCACACCCAAACTTTCCACAACCCACACGGGAACAGCCTTTGAAATGCACACACTGTGAACTTCATAATCACCTCCAGGTGTGAGCAACGGTGTGCTTATTAATCGCAGATGCCATGCACGCACACAGGAGCTTCCAGGTGCCGCCCACGGATGACGCCCGAGGCCGCGGCTCATCATCGTCAACTTTTTCCTCCACCGCAAGCTCCCGCTATCGATATCGGCATCAGTCTCACCAACGCTAGCTTATTGTGCTCGTTTTTGTGGCGGTCAAAAACACGGGAGTTGTGGTAGTTCACCGTAGCTGTGGATTTCTCGCGTTGCCGCCAGGCATGCACCTTAATAGCCACACAGCTGGGAGTATGCTCTCGAACATGGCAAGCATGCGGCGGGCAGGAAATTCGATGTGGCCGACGATGGTGCAACCAAAAGGATGCATTGAGGAACACCTGCAAAAAGTGCATTTTCCGAGGCAAGCCGTGCAAGTTGCCTGAACTGGAAGTGCTGCTCTGCTAAGTGATGGAAGCACGGAACAACAGCTATGCGTTGACAGCGGACATGCTGCGAGATTTCCTGTGGGATGTGCGTGCACAAGAGCACACCACCAGCTCCGCGAGTGACGAGTGAACGTTGAATAAACGCCGCTCATTCCCCGACTGGTGTGTTCTTACTCTTTTTTTTTTAGCACATCGCGTGTATGGGCCACGCCCTAAATGTTGGCCCACGAATACGGGGAAAAAAAAAATGTGGCCCTTACAGGCGTTTATACGGTACTTTCCTCCCTTTTAAAATGGCTTGGTAACTGGAGCGGGAGGTGGATACACCGTGAGCCACTTCTCAAGCAAATTAAGAGAACTATGCTTTCTGTTACTGTGGCCATTCTCGCAGTTTGGACCAAAGTTTCTTTCAGACTGAATATTCATTTCACTCGAGGCTTATCTTCGCTGTGACTCTTAGAAAGTCTGAGTGTACTGAAAGTCAAATGTCGATACAGCTTTCACAATTTTGCCAACACACCTAGGTTAACTTAGCCTGCTTAACAACTACTCATACAATCCAGGTAGGAAAGCCAATAGCATGGCATCTTATGTGCTTTCTGAATTTTTTACATGACTGCCTGCACTGAATGAGTAATTCGAATTAGGGGCAGCCCACTTGGGCTCACCTACGCACCTGAGTGTTAACAAGACCAAGGTGTCAATTCGTTAGAACCACAAGTTTGAACTTACCAAGATTAACTTTATTAGCTGCCTCAAGCAAGCCTTTAAAAAAATGGACGAGAACGCATTCCTTTTCCCAAATCAGCGCACTGAAAGCAAAATTAAAGCAATTTTCTGTTCGTACGTGCATTGCTAGAGCTGACCAGGAGGTAAAGCTTTCTCTGCAACCACAGAGCTGCTTGTCTTTGTTGCAGGCCCTAATGTTTAAGCGGGAAGCGAGGATCAAGTCACAAAAATCTCGGAAAAAAAAAAAATGTTTAGAAAACGTCAGATTTCCTATCTACAAGGTCTTTTCAATCACACCCCGAAATACCTTCTCCAAAAACAGCCCAGAAATAGTTTTTCTGTGAAAAAAAAAAAAAAAATGGCTGAAATCTCCGTGGAAATGGCAGAATGTCAAGCACAAAAGCTCTGGTTTTGCACTGCAATTAGCAGCAGGGTTGGTATCACCGGAAAGCTGGTTTTACCGCAATTCTCCTCCCAGTGGGATCACATCCATGATCAAGAACAAATGCACGAAAAGGCAAAATGTGGTGGCCCCCGGGAAGCCCGCTGCTTAGAGTTGATTGGTCTGGCCTGTCGCACGACGCTCAGCATGTGCCCTGTGTGCGGCTGCTGATTAGTGCAGTTTGTCGGGCCGCCTGTTTCTGTGGCATGCATGCAATGCTTTTGCTGACTTAGTCCGCAAGTCTGCGAGACAGCACTTCTTAGCTGTGCGCAGCTCGGTCCACCAGCAATGAGTCATTGAACGTTTCAGCCGAAACATGCAAGCGGAAAGCAGAAGCACAAGCCTGTCATTCCGAAGAAGAGGAAGTGATCGTGGGCAAATGAAGTGGGCGAAGTGCATACTGCAACGCCATCAACAACAAATAAGATCAGCATGCTAAATGAACCATCGCAATGACAAAGAAATGGGAGAGGCAGTGAAAGTGATAGAATCCCGTGTGTTATTTCGGCACTACAGTGTGCAACACAGGGCTGTTTCCACCTGTACGCCCACTGATGCGATCGCGCAGCGGCATTAACACATATGTTCATCCAGTGATGGTCACGCCGATGTGCCGTCAGAGGTCACTCTACTCCCAGATTCAATGCCTGGTAGTGAGCAAAAAGACCTAGACCTTGGAGACACACAAATGACTAGCCATGGTGCCAGGGTGCAGTTGAGACATAGGCAATTTTCCGTTTTTGCGACAGTGCGGGATGCACTGCTGCCTTATCAGGATGACGAACATTTGTCTAGCTGGCACTACAAAATTCAGGGACATCAAAGTAGACTCCCTTTTAAGACTAACTTGAAGGGACCAGAAAATTTGCTCGGTTTGTGAGCATGCTAGGTGTGTCTATATATATGCTACTGAAAACAATGGAAAAAAAAAAAAAGACCTTGCAGTGAGGGGATAATTGCAAATGGAACATATATATGGTACTATGCATGAAGTTAACTGAAAAGTACGGGTATGAAACGGTGTCACGTTATCCTACTTCTTTTTGCCCTCTTTTTTTCCCGCTGTTACTGCAATTCGTTTTCTTTTTTCTTTTCTTCATGACTTGATTTTTGAGGCTTGGAGTGCCCTTAAGGTGCTCAGCTGACCTAGCTGTGCATCTCTCTTTTATCTCGCTCTTTCTGAAGTGTAGCTGTTATGAACTCTACAAGCAGGTGCACCACGAGTATTACCACGAGTATTACGCGACACCGATACCTGGCCATCTCTATACTGAAATAACGCATAATGCCCCGCCGTGTCAGTTAAAAATTCGGCTTGCAACTCTTCAATCCCCAAGTTAATGAGCGGGTGCACTTTTTTGCCTACTAGCCTTTCAGTTTTCCGGAGCAATGGGCAGCACGTAACTCGCGCACAGTGCTGAGATGGCATCTCCACATCGCACACAGGCAGGAACGAAGATGCTTTGCCTTTTCCACATCGGCAAGAAAGCTTCCTCGCAAGGTCGTGTGCCCCTGCAATACAGCTTCACAGCATAACGGTGCAAAATTGCATGGAAGCTATCTTGTCAGGATGTGCTTTCTTGCGTGGAAGTATTTTATAATTATTTTTCTTTTGCTTGACACAGCCGTGCAGATGCCCTGCAAGCATCGTTGCGCGGGGTCACCGTAGTTTGCGGTCGCTGCGAAAGTGTCTTAACAGGACACTGAAAACTGTTAGTCTTAAGCAGATTTTTTCTTTATATTGATTCCTATGGGAAACCAACCAAATGTATCACACTGTTTGTCGCATCAGAGACTTCGTCACCTAGGAAATCGGTTAGAACGATGATTCCCACATCTGCAATTCATTTCGCGATGCGTCTCTCAATAGAAAGAGCCCCCTAAAGCCACACGCACGCATGTATGCATGCATGCATGCACACACATAGAAAGGAAGAAAGCAAGCATGCACGGCAGAATAAACGAAAGGACAAAGATATAAGAAGGCTCCATAGCCAAGGACACTGAAAATTTCACATCTGGGGCATTTTGATGGACATGAACTGCTTGTGCAATTTCAATGCCAGTTTTCTCAAAAGTGTTTTGGAACCAGTGTGCACTGCTTGCAGAAACCGTAGCATGACAATGTTGTCATGGATTTTCATGCTGTTTGTTGCATTGTTTTCATTGATAAATTCCTTATGCAGCTATTTTCCAGCATTTTTAGATTACTTACTCATTTTTTTTTTATTTTGTCACTAATATGACATAATGATATTGAATGCATTATGCAAGCATGGATATAACATCCTGTGTAGAAAAAAATCGGGCTGATAAAAGTATGCAAGCCTACATCAATCATCTCGAGTAAAACTTAAAAGTGACCGCAGGCACCTACCATGTTCTGTTGCTACACCAGGCTTTCTCTTAAGTTTGGTGTAGCAGTAAAGCACGTAAAAATTTATAACGTCAAACTACTTGAGGTATTCCAGTGAAATTTTGTAATTAATCATTCAGCGCATTTCCAAATAAGCATGCCAAATTTCATTGCTCCATGACAACGAATTTAAAAATTCATCTCCAAACCACAGCAGAACAGTACAGAGCACATGTAATGATGACTGGAAAAAGTTATGCATTCATCTGCCTTTTGGAGAATGTGCAATCGTACCCAAAGCCTCAGTAGTCCCTTCCTTAATCGTAATGAAGGCTCCAGCGTTTCCTGGCCTGTATCGCAGAACCTCACACTTCTGTTATAAACACACACATACGCACCTTTTCATGAAAACAATGACCACACTTCGTGGTCATTTCCTTTTGGTGACCGTCGAGGTTCTCGAGACAAATGCTGCATTGCGTGGAGCAGCCGTTCCACGGAGGTCGCTCCTGGCGGCTGGCCCACGTCTTCTGCTGTGGCGGCTGTGGACCAAGGCCCTGTGCTGGACGATCTAGACTGTGGCCTTGAGAGGTGCGCATGGATTTCAGGACTGGTCGGGACCTTGGCTGCAAAGCAAAAGCATGCTTAGAGGCCGACATCCGATAGGACCTCTCCCCAGACACTTTACAAGTTAGGCAAAATGATGCAAGAGCAGGCCCTTACAATAACAAGGTTGTCAAAGCATCAATTTAGCTCAAAACGAGCTCTGAAAGTTGCCAATGGGTCAGGTACGTTTCCGAAGGATACAAGGAATCATGGAAAAACTGTCGGCTCGACACTTCTGGTTTAATTCTTGCTGTTTCACTGCAGTTGTACGTGCTGGAATCAGTTGTTTAGGTTTACGAGGATTAAACGTCCCAAAGCGACTCAGGCTATGAGGGATGCCGTAAGTGAAGGGCTCCGGAAATTTTGACCGCTACTAATTTATTTGTGCCGAGACATAACTGATTACACTGCATCATCGCAAGACCAGCATGTGCAGCACGTGCCGACGCGAGCACAAAAACAGACAATCCAGAAAGGTAAGCGTGCACTGTCACAGCAAATATGCTGGCATATTGTACATGAGCTGCAGCCAGTTTCATGTGCGTCTGAACGAGTTTGCTGCACCATATAATAACTTTCTGCTTCACCATTAAGTCATGACACCTGTACAATTGAGCAGACAATAGATGTACAGTGTGTAACGTCTGCTAATGGGCTAGCACAGCATAATGACGTGCGGTGCATCGCATCGCATAAGGCACATTGTACGTCTTACACATCACAAGTGTGGTCACAGAAAGCCTCGTCCCATTTTATTCTGGTTACACTCCAGTTTGCATTTTGCAAGAATATGCCATGAAGCAGAGTTGAGTTGATGTCATGTTGGTCTTGCGATGATGCAGTACAATCAACGATGATGCAATACGAATTAGTAGAGTAAGTGATGTCAACATAGCGACTGTGACGAAGCCAGGAAGCCAGTGAGCAAAGGAAGGAAGCTGGAACCAGAAGCAAAACTCTCCCACGACTCTTTGCATCGACTATGCAAATTCAACACTCCCATTGGATGTCTTTCCTACCTGTGTATTTGCACGCCCATAAATTACCGTATTTACTCACTTTATTTGCACACTTATTTTCTTTAAATTAAGGCTTCAAAAAGCAGTGTGCGCAAATGACTCAAAGGTTTTGCGAACACGTGCAGAAAGTGCGAGTGGTGGGGAAGAACTGAGTGTTCACCTGGCTCACTCGTGCTGGCAGTTGCTTTCCCGGAAAAACAAACAGCTTCAAGAGCAAACTTCTGGTAACATCTGGTGCGTGCCATAATCCGAAACTACTTAACAGTCTGCTGTTCTGTTTACTACTAGTCAGCCGGGCAGCACGCGAGGGCATTGTTTTGTCGCCTTTTAACTCCATTTGCCGCCGACTGCTGGCTTAGAGATTGTATCGTTGCACGTTTACTGCTTTTAGATGCGTACGCACAGTGATGCTATCTGGCTGGAACTACCTAACATGGGCCGGCAGGGGATTTTTTTTTTTTTTTGCCAGCAAGGGGCAACAGTTGGGGAGGCATGCAGTGTATAATGCTTGTTACGACCTTTGTATAGTTTTTTCACGATGTGTTCACAAAATCTCCTCACCATTTCCTCGCCTCTGATAGCAACTTGCCCCCAGCTGCTGGTCTTAAACGCAATTGCGTCGTTGCATGGCTGTTGCTTTAGATGCGTGTTCACTTATTTTAAACCAAAACAACAAAAAGCAAGCGTTCAAGAAACATTATTCATTAGAGACGAATACTTCCAAGACTTCAAACACAATACAAATTCGGATTGAATCTGATATCGAACTCTTTACAATTTGGACAAATATTCAAAATTAACAAATATTTGCACAAGCCTAATATTTGGTCTGTCCCAAAGTTGGCGCACTTCCATGAATATATGGATAAACACAACCAACTAGCTCCCTTTAAAGCATTACTTAATGACCCAAGCAGCTACCAGTGGCACCTTTCAGTACAACAGCCCAAGATTTACAACGCTTCTTGGACAAAGCTGTACGCTGGGGGAATTTGTGCGGGGTGTGTCTTGACAGCAATGCATGTATCACCCTCCAATAGCTAGTCCAAAAATGCACCGAGGTGCAAATGGCTATTCATGGCAACATTACACTAAGCGGCCAAAAAAGAGATTTAACAGGATGGTCTCTTCGTCAGTGCAGTATTGCCATTGCAGTACCAACAGCCCTACTTGCTACTTTTATCCAGTGCTGCATACACCCATAACTGTTTCCATTACTTCAGCTAATGGTGTGCCAAAGATCAATCCTCAAGGGGATTAAAAGTCTGAATGAAAGCCCTGGTCCACGCGCACAAGTTGAGCATTGCTTGCCATGCTAAGCTGATCACGCGTTCACAGGATGCACCCTTTTGCTCTTTCTCACCAATGCCCTCAAAGCACGCTCTCCTCTCCTATAAAGAAACTAATAAATCACGGCACTCCAGCTTCAGTGGTGCAACAGAAACCACAAGAGACAATGCAGGAATGCATTACAAAAAGAACCAACAAGACTTCAGGACACCACAAAGAAACATTACAGCCAGATATGTGCTAGAAGAAACATGTTAGAAATGTGTTAATAAGACTTTTTTACCAGGACAAATGCAGTCGCTTAATTAGACGTTCAAACTGCTCCATAATGTTTGAAAACTTAAGCAGTACAAAAGCAAGCATATACAGCTATTGTCCAAATTTCCAATAAAGATAAAGCGAAGATGCCTTTATTTAAATGACTACAGAATAAGCAGGTGCCCCACAGCGGGAACACTGGCACTCGCTGGCTAAAAACAATCAACATCTGAAATCAGTTTCCACCCCTATATGCAGTGGCTACGATGTTAAAAATGTGCATTTTTTGCCTCTGTATATATTAAAATTTTAAGGCTTAATTATTGTTTTCAATCTTCTACTGTAGCTGGCGTTCATTTAAAACTAGGGGTGAGTGAATATCCGAAATTTCAAATGCAAAATAAGTTTGTTATTCAGTCATATTTTATATGAGAAACTGATATTCGAAAATTCTTGTACCAAAGCAGTGGATTTTCGAGTACAGCATCCGCCTCTCATTCGGGAAGTGCTGGGTTCGATCCCAAGTGCCGCCTGGTGCCCCCTCCCAATGGATAATCGATCCTTAAAAGACCGAAATGCACTTTGCCCAGTCAAGCCCATGATGGCCATTTTTCGCTACACAAAATGGGATCAAAGACCCATTTCCAAGCATTTCACCCCAGAGAAGCCAAATGCCTGGTCAGGGGAAAGTTTGTGCTCACAGTATGACCGGTGGGTAGCTAACGAGTACCCGGTGGCACTGGGGATGCACGTATGGCGAGAGCTTGCTGGGAGGAGGACGTTTCGACGACTATTGGCAGGTCTAAAGACTGGCCCGCACGGAGTGTTTTTCGGATGCAAAAATTCGCCGCCAAACATGCACTGCCGTGGGCGCTTCCTGCACCCGTGATGGTGCAAGCTCATATCAAGCACAGTTTGCATTGGCGGGTGAGAAAAGCTCCATGTGGGCCAGGTTTAAGAATAGAGCCAGATGAGCATCTGCAAAAATGCTGAACCTGACACAATCTGGGGTATCCCTGCACGCAACAGCCCTTGTAGAAGTATTGCTACACTGCAATAAAGTTGTCAGGCTCCTTTCTTGTGTTCTTACTCAGCACCAGCGCTGCATTCCATCCCAGGGGACCCTTAAGGGTGAATACAGGGTGGGAACATATTGCAAAAAGATAAAAAGAGAAGCAGAAAAACCTTCCCCAGGGATGCGAGTAATTGTGCAAACAAGCAACGATGAGAAACAATTAATGAAAAAAGGGGGCACAAATTGCAACTGCCCTCCTTCCTTTTCCTGCTTCTCTTCCATCATCTGATAAAACACGGCCAATAGCATGCTGTTAAGAAGGTTAGCTCAGATGTTAATTTTTAGTACCGGCAGCACACGAAATACTTGCTTGTGCAACACGCGGTTGCATTCTGGCTGGTACTGTGTGTGTCCACTCTGTCTGCAAATTGAATGCAAAAAGTCTGGTCAGCAGAACAGCATACTCGAAGCGTTACATGATCCAGTACAGAAAAAGCACTGCTTCAGCAAGCTTTACCCCAAGCTACCGCTACCAGAGCTTCATAAACAGAGTTATGCAGCAGACACAAGCAGCAAGAGTGGTAGCAGCAGCAAAAGAAATGCATTCTTACGCCGTGGGCTGGCAAGCAGGAGCCTTAACCAGAGGACAGATAATTCCCAAACTGTACCTAAAAGCTTGCCTTACCAGAGCAGCGGAACACATGCCTTCAACCATGAAAAATCCTGAACTGCTATGCAGGCAACTTTAGAAAAAAAAAAACAATAGATACAAGCATGACATTTGACACAGAGCCAAGATACAAGCACGAATAATTGCAGCATATTGACAACCATACTGAGCAAAAGCTGCCCAAGCTCTGAGCGACAATGACGAACGAATACAGATCGAGTGCCGACTATCAACCCCCATTTGCCAAACAAACAAGCTCCACCCATTTTTTTTCCATCTTTGTTTTCTCCTACTCCTGCAATGTGCCTTGTTCAGACAAGAAGGGCTATTTCAATGTTGGACGAGCTAACTGACGGATGGCTAGCACATAAGTCTCCTCTTTTGACAGCACGGATGGCATTTGCAATGCCCCGTTTGGCTGTGTCTCTCAGCTTATGCAATTTTATGCGCTGCTTCGCTCAAGCAGATAAGAGCAATAGCAGAAAAAAAGTGCTATGAAGATGCGAATTAGCTCGTGTCACAAGTGCCAGCTCGTGAGAGCCACACTGCGCGCCAAGATACAGCAAACATACCAAGTCACTCCATTTTGCCAAATAAGAAACTAATTAGTCCCCATGTGACTCAAGATGAAATAAAACCCCAAACATCTCAAAGGCTGGAGCGAATTTTTTTCAATTTTTTTTTTCTGATGCTTGAGAAACCTGTACAGCTTTCCTTTCAATCACCATGGCTGCAGTTAGGTTTGTAGTAACCTGAACACAGTCGAGCTGATTGGTAATGGCTCCACATTGTGGTCACGATGTGATGCGCTTTAGGGCTATCGCACCAAGCCTCGAAACAAACATCTGTAGACACAGGACACAGTTACAGCAACACAGGTGCCACTAACTCTTGTGTCACATGCTACATGCCTCACTGGGGACATCAAAATCTTTCACTTTTCACATGAATACGATGAAAAGGATGGTGTACACTACATGACCAAGAGCACAACGTCATGGCTTTCACACACATCAAGGTCACTACGAGGCATGCCTGCTTGGAGAATGACCTCATGGCTAGGAAGAAAAGCAACACATTCATTGGCTGTCGGCACTACCTGTCTGCCCCCTTAAAACAAGAAACCCCAAGAATCTTGTTATGGAGGGCCTAAAAGAGACGTTATTGTGCTTGAACAAAGGGAAGCAACACTATCTCATCCTATGCTAGAGTACATTCGTCCATCATAGCAGGTAACACCTATGCCATATGCATTCCTTCAAACCCACATTGAATGTTACAAGCTGAAAAAGTACACACGCCTGCTTCACCAAATCTGTACGCTCGCATGATGGGCAGTCGCACCGTGCAGTCATTTGCCTTCGACGTCCAATACAGTGACAACTGCATCCCAGAAAGGCACTTTCTTTTGAAATGTGTCTGCATTCCACTCGCAGAGTGTATGTACCAAAAATTTGGCTCTAGCAGACTAAATACTAATGAACAGCATGGAATAGTTTTTGTGGTGCGCAAGAACTCACCCCCATTACCACAACCACCAATAGTGCTGGCCTTCTCTTCAATGAAAGGCAGCCACAGGGAACCGCTCAGCAAAGACAACGCCCTGACAAAAATTTAACACCATAGATGCAGAAATGACCATATTTGCAGGCACAAATTTTGGGACTAGCAGACACACGCATCCTAATTAAAAGCAACTCTTTAATATGCACTAGGTCTAAATGAATACTTCAGGACATCAATTAGCTAGGTCATCGATTGCAATGCCTTCCAGGCGAGGCAGAACGGGCAGCATCACAACAGCAAGCCAACCAGCTCTGAAACTTCGCTCAGCTGATGGAGCATTATGGGAATATGATCTGTAGTGTCCAGTCACCTTACAGCTAAGATCGAAATATAACATATGATAGTGGTCACGTTCGTTACAAGTGGGCTTGATTGTATTTCATAATTTGAAACCTACTCCATGTTGTGGAATTCACTTAACACTTAGGACAATACTATGCAGGCAAGATGACAAGGTGGCACTCACTCCAAAGGCACTCAACATGACTGCACATGCAGAACTATCGCAGCACATTGCAGCCCTGCCCATAATATAGTCGAACCCCGCAACAACGAAACAGCCGAGGAAGGAAAACTTTTTCGTTCTCGCGAAAATGGACTTATTTTAAGCACACTCATTACTTTCCAGAACCAAAATTTAATGAAAAAGTAGCTTATTTTGCTCTGCTTCACATTGCTGTAAGGAGCTTCACGACTCTAGCTTCGCACCTCGATAAGCTATGCATAGCTTCGTCGTCGTCGTGATCGCTGAGGAAAGTCCGTATAACGTCGAAAGCATCAAGCACATCACATGAGCTTACTTGCCTTCCTTGTGCTTGGTTCCTTATCGTCACTCTCTTCATTTCCTTTGCGCACACTGTCGATAACAGCGTCATCATTGAACTCCTCATGCACAATCAAGTAGGCAGCCGCACACAAAAAAAGTCATCCAATTCAACAGCGTCTGGCACCGTTGCATCCACACGGTGAAGTGCGCCCTACGCTTCAGTTAGTGGCTGGAGATCGTCACCGCTTGCAGGAAAATTCGCTTCCAGCTCTGCCAAGGCGTGCTGACCAGCCGCGAAGGGCGGCCAAAGTTACAGTCCACGCCCCTGCAAGCATGAAAAGATCGATTTCCATGGGTCGCCACATTTTAATGTTTAAAACATCCACCGGATGAGTCTTTGCCGGTACGCAGACTGACACTCTTCAATCTACACAAGTCCCTTCATTTCGATGTTTAGAACATCCGCCGGATGAGTCTCCCCCGGTACGCAGACTGACACTCTTAATAACCCCTTGGTCGAGAGGTTGGATAATAGATGTGCAGTTAGGAAGGAAAAAAATCAAGCATACGCTCATTAGGACAAAGTCTTCGATTTGGTGGGCACTGCAGTTATCCAAAAAAAGGCAAGACGGATCTCCCGTTTCCACATATTCGCATCAAACGGTTCCAACCAGCTGGAGAATATTGCGTGCGTCATCCAAGCTTTCTATTTAGCAGTGTACTCAACCAGAAACCTTCGGTTACCTTTAGAGCACTGTGGCATCTTGCTCCAGCCGATCACGAGGAGGGGACGCGTGTCGGATCCGTCCATGTTTGAACACAAAGGAATGGTCATCCGCTTTATGCTCAGCTTGCCCCCATGACATTTTTGTCCCTTCAGGTCGAGCGTTTCCGATGGCAACTTTTCACAGAAAAAAAAAAAAAACAGTTTCATCTGCATTATACATTTCGGAGGGCTGTATTCGTCCATTATGCTTTCCTGCATCCAGGATGATACCGCTTCAGTGTCGACACTCGCAGGCTCATCCAACAACATCTTGGCGGCGATGCAGTGCTGTGCTTTGAATTAGCTTCGCCGTCCGGCGCTTGCCTTAAAAGTTGTTGTGCCCTAGAATGCACGCGAAGTCAATACCTTTCTGCTGCAGAAGACTTCAAAACAAAGGCATCTTGCTCGCTCTCTCGTCGAGGAATCACTGGAATACATACAGCTTTGTCGACGTCTTCGTAGACCGGCGTTGCCATAGTCTTGTGCTGTGCGCGCGCGTCGTTGTGAATAGCCGCCATGATGCTGCTTATGGATTTCAGAATCACAGAAAGTGAGCTGCACGGGATACTGAAATCCTCCACAAGGTCAGACTTCTTTCTGCCTTTTGCAGCTTCGGCGATGATTGCAGACTTTTCCTGCAGCATCAAAAACTTCTGCTTTTTAACAGGAGGCGGCATCTTTCTGACAGGCCAAAACAAAACACTGGACGTAAACAAGTCACAGGCGATTTCAGCCCTTCGGCGTGCAGGGCGCAGACGGCGAGATAGCGTGGTAGCGAGCAGTGTCAGCCGCCGGCAAGGACGAAATTGGCCAGCGGTGTCACGTGAAATATCACATGGATGTGTAGTTGCCAACAGACGGGCTAGCAAAGAGCCGTTTTCAGTGAAAAAAAAATCTCGCTGCAGTCATCATTATCAAACCGACGGAATGTAAACAGCAATGGTCGCGCCAATGCTTATTAGCACAAATGTATGTGCCAGGCTTGTCGGATGAGTGTGCTCCTGCAGTTGTGGCACTTCTCTCTTCCCAACTGGCTGATGTGCCGAAAAAAGGTTGCAGATCACTACCTCAAACCTTTGTTAATGCGGAATTGCTTTTTAAAAACTCTTCGCTGCTGAGAGGGGGCAAATACATTGAACTCGATGTAAGTTCGCCTAGGGCGCCATATTTTTTCGTTGCCGCAAGAATTCCGTTCTTGAGGGCTTTCGTTATAGAGGGGTTCAACCGTATCATGCCCCCAACAATGGGTCAGTTATTGTTCAGATAAGCAGATATGAATGCTGGTACCCATTAAAAACGGCCAAAATAGGCCCACAAAATGAATTTACAGGCGTGCCTCAGTAAAACCTAAACCAACTCATTTTAAATTAAATGGCCAAGGCCATGATAAAACAATGCAGAGAGGGAGTGGAGAGAGAGAGAGAGAGAGAGTACAATTCCACTTTCAGCCTCCACTCCAAGGATTGTTAGTTACTGCAGGTGCCTGTAAATACCACCTCAAGCTGCAGCCATTACTACTTGTTAGAAGTTTAAGCAGATTTGCTGAAGAAAAGTATGGCCGATGATGGGAACTACTGTGCACCACAGAAAAAGCATGAAGAAACAAGCTAGTGTCACCGTTGCTCAACCAAGCTTTCACTACAACCAGGCTAGTAGCACATACCCTGCCTCCAGCTTCCTGAGACGATGAGGTCTCATCCAGTGCACGGCATGTGGCCTTGATGATCTCGGTGACGGTGAGACCCTTGAGTCCGCCATTTTTTTTGTGAACCTGGTGAAGTGCAGCCTTGATCTTTTCACTGAGAGGCAAATGGAAGAAAGTAGTTATGCTGAAGTAGGCTACACATCTGGGGAAAAAAAGGCTGGAACCACGATAAAAAATATCTGCTTCACACAGCGCAGAAGGTGCCAAGTGCAGCAGCACTGCTAAGTACTATTCTTACTTACTTCAATCTGCTCTGCTCGTGACACACAACACAGAACTGTTTTGGCATTTTGGTTTCAGCTCTGTCTTGCTTTTTCACGCCAAAAGTCTAGTGAAGGCCACTGTTATTTTTAAGATGCCCAAATGGGAAATCATAAACACAATGCCTGCTACAAAGCCACTCCTCATTCATTAAACCAAATGTACAGACGAGATCTGGGATGTACTTCTCTGTGATACTGGGGGCGGATTCTTGCATGGCTGGCTTTTCTTAACAAGTTGGCTTTCGCCTGTGTGACTGGCCGGTGCACCGGCTGTCATCGTACAACCAGTGTGCCGGCCAATGCACCACTGCCCTGTGATGGCAGGTGCTGCTACCAGTGGGGCTTGCGAAACCCACGCTACTCTTCCCGAAAACTTCTCGCGACTAATCGCTAACTGAACTGCCACATGCCACGATGGGCAGTTAGCTCGCAACGTAGTGGGCAGGTTATGATGACGTCACAAAGCCACATGGCCTAAATGGCCCACCTGTCACCCGACTCTTCAAGGTCACAGAGGGACCGGAAATCGATGAGTGGGGGCTCTAGTGCTAGCGGACTAAAATCCCCAGAGAAGAAATCTTTGGCAGGTGAGCCAGCTAAGTCACGTGATCTTGTAATTTCATCACAATGTGCCACACAGAGGGACTGCACCAGGCTGAAGGAAGCTCTAGTGCTAGCGCACTAAAAAAGATGCGAGCATGCTAGGTGCATCCATACACAGGGTGTTTCAGGGAAGCCCGCCACTAATTATTAAAAATAGGGTTTTTGAGGTAAAGAGAATCTTTTTGCGCCATAGTAATATTAATGTTGGTGGATATCCCAAACAAGCGAAAGTAGTGATGCGGTGTGGCTGGGGAATGAGGCTAGGTGTGTGCGCGGGCGGGAGACAAGATGGTGTCGCCACGACGGACGAGCAGCGAAGCAGACGTTTCGAAAAAGATTGGCGCAATAAACAAGTTCTACCCCTAGACTCCCAACTGCACATATATGTCTTTTAATCTGTGGGATGAATGCACAGCATGTGACGACCGTGTGGATCATGTCAGGTCTCTCTGCCAGCATAGGTGAGGTGGTGTTTTGCATTTTCCGCACCGGCAAGAAAGCTTTCCCAAAGAAAACGTGCTCAAACGATCGCGGAAGCCATCTTGTGTGCATGCACATCTTGCATTGAAGTATTATACTGATATTTATTTTCCTTTCCTTGACAGTGCTGCACGGATGCTCCTAAATGTCACTGTGCAGGGTCACCGTGGTTTGTGGTTGCTGCGAAACAGTCTTCACCAAAGGGCACGTAAAACAGTTAGTCTCAACTTGACTTTTTTTTAGAGGTGTGCGAATATTTGAAATTTCGAATACGAATCGAATATGTTTGATATTCGATTCGTATTCGTATTCGAAAATTTATATTCGTGAATTTCCGAATATTCGAAAATTCCCGAATACTCGCCAGCGATCGCATACTGCGCATACTTTCATAAATTTGACCGTGGCAAAACAACAATATCTGGGCAAATTAGCCAGTAATGGAGTTAGAAATTCCAGGAAAACAATACTGACGTCCTATCCACTTCCTTCTCCGCCGTTTATCACGCGGACCGACCGCGTCCCGATGCCGCAAGGCTTCACCTCGTGAGAATTTCCCCTAGTGGGCTTTCCCAAACATCAGCCGTACCGCGAACAAGATGGCCGACGGACCGCTTCGAGCAATCGCAACGCGAAATCGCGCTTTTTTTTTTTAATCCTTCTGTAGTACGTTACATATTTATGCCCACATCCGAAGAATGCGTCCTGTCGCCTTCATAACTGTCCGAGCGTGACTTCCGCCATCTCGTTTTGTAAACTACGCCATGCGGGAAAGCCTACTTGCGGAATGCCGCAGGAGCCTCCTGAAGGGATGTGTCGAGTAGCCACAACTGGGCAAGCGATCCTGTTAAAATCTCGCCTATTGCATGGTGCATTGTAACCTGCACACCTCTTTAGCGTGCGAAACGGCAGGCGTGGCAACGATCGGAAGGCCTCTGTCGCTAGGGAAAAAAAAAAAAGCCCGACTGCGTAGTTTCGGTTTCTGAGCTTCACCGCTGCCCCGCGGCAACTTCAAATGTCGGCCTGCGCATTCGCCGATAGTCCACTCCCAGCTCCGTGCAACTTATCTCTTTTTCATTTTTACAAACCGCCTCGCCGCTCCGACGCCAGTGTGCATTCCCCGGCCCCTTGCTTGCATTTGTGTTGTTCTTCCAGCACTCCAAAACGGGTGGCTCGTCACGGGCTTACAGGTGTTAGCGCGATGGAGCCGCCTCATAAGGCCTTACTGCACTCTTAGCGTTTTCGGCAGCATTTTTTTTTTTTTTTTTTCGGGAGGCACGGGCAATTTTATTAACAGAGGCCTTCGGATGAACCGGGCATTTCTTCCGGTCCCTTGAACTCCGAATGAATGAGGTTTAATAGTAATCATGTTATTTTTTTGTTGCCAGTCTTGTCATTTTATGGATTTTGTTTTGCATGACCTCATTATAGTTTGGATACTGTTATGCAGTCTAATCAAGTAGTATACATTTCTGTGCACATCATGTTTTTTTATACGGTACTGAGGCAGTCTAGTTTTGCTTATTTTAGTTGCAAAGACCATACACTATTTTGAAAAAAATAGGGCAACAACGTTTGCTTGCTCATCGTTTTCTTAATTTTTTTTGTACTTAACAGATATTCGATATTCGAAGCCATTTTTTCTTCATATTCGTATACGAAAATTTCAATATTCGCACACCCCTACTTTTTTTACATTAAGAAATATAGGAAACCAACCTAATGGTCTTGTATATCAATCTTCCGAGAATTCGTTTTAATCAAATTTATTTTAACGGGAGTCTACTGTAAAGCTGAAATTCGTAATATAAACTTTCGTCAGGAACACATACAAGATGAGCGCAATTCAGTCAGTGAAAGAGCACTGTTTCGAAAGCGCTGGTGCCAATTCTGGAGACTGCAAAAAACAAGCGCCAAGCGTGTTAGGTTGGCTTCACACAGTACGGTCAGTGTAAAGTAGCTGCAAGCCAAGCATCAGCTAGAGTGTTTCTCCACATTACAGCAGTGTTGCGAAGGATACAGTACAACAGAGCGACAGCTGCTAACCTACTCACCCACTTACCCGTCCACTTAACTTCACCCTCCTCCCCACCCCTGTTACCAGTATGAGCAACATTCCCCCCAAATGGCGTGTGAAGCCTCACCGAGTGAATCTTCCACCTTCCAGAAAAGCGATCAATGTATAAGTTAAACGTACAACCATTAATGCTGATGCAGATTTGTCGCATCACACTGTATAACAGCCCCCGTGGTTTTTTTTTTTGTGACAGCAAGGAAAACTTGAGGTTCACAAGCCAGACTGAGCTAACTAATGTAACGGAACCTTCAAAGTTGGCAGTGCTTACAAGTAAGCCACAGAACGATGCTAATATGAAATAATAATACTGCGCCTGAAGAAGGAAGCGCTTACCGAGAGCAGCTGGGGTTTTTCTCCATGAGCTTTTGCATCAATTTTTCACTTCGCTGAGCATGTCCTTCTTGATGACCCTAAATAAAAGAGAATGAGCACAAATCCCTTATTGCTGCACTTATTCCAGAATCATTTTTGAACACAGAATATTACCCCTTTTAGCCGTAAGTGTCACGAGCCCTGGTTTCACGTTTCCAGGAGCCAATGTTCAAGGCACCGTGAAAAATGCCAAGAGGACAAACTCATGCCTTAATCAGTAACTGAGCATTTCAGTCTAATTTTAGCCACGCTAATGGTGCACACTTTACATTTACCACACCACTCTCATTTTCCAAACTACTCATTTTCCAACATTTCAAACTGCAGCCATTACTGCTTCTATTCACCAAGCTTACCAGACATGGCTTGGGTACTGAGCTTCAAAGGGACACTAATGAGAAATAAACCGACCTAGACTGGGATTAATAATAGAGTCCCAATATTACAAATATTACTTTTAATGAGAAGAGCTTGGATAAGCCAGAAAATTATGTATTAAGAAAATTATGCAAAAATACCAGATGCAGTTACTGGAATTACAAGAGAAGATGCGTTTAAAATTTCCAGCAAAATTGGCTCGTTTTCATGTGCAGTGCCATTTCAGTGGGAAGTGTCGTTGATATACGAGAGCAGCATGGCAAGTACAGCTGACATAAAAGAATGAGAATTTTGGTTTATGGGCGTTTAATGTCCGAAAGCGACTCAGGCTATGAGGGATGCCATTGTGAAGGGCTCCGGAAATTTCGTCCACCCGGGGTTCTTTAACGTGCACTGCCATCGTACAGTACATGGGCCTCTAGAATCTTGCCATTGTGCACTGAATCTACAGAAATGCAAGCCAAGTACAAGCTTTCGGGGCCAGTTGTGCTTTTCTGAATGATGAGGCCCCCACGTCTTAAAGAGATGTTCGTAGCATGATGGGTGGTAAAGTGAACTTCACGAACATGTTAACTGCATCGTGGGTCACCGGTGGGCATGCATGGCAAAATTACTTTTGGAAAGTAATGAAATTAGATTCTTAATAACTTTCCTAGAAATCTCACAAAAGTAATTAAACTACATTACAAATTACTGCTCTAAAAAAATAACATTACATTACAATTACTTCCCAACATGAAAATTACTTTTACCTTACTTTTCAGCTTCGACGCATAAAAGTTCATAGTTTACAGTTCCCACAAAATTTTCAAATTTCTTTGCACCGCCACTGAGCTTCACAGTGGGCGCCGGAAATTCCAAAATTTTGTTGTAAAGAGTAGCCAAATGAATAATGCGTGCAGAAGAGCGTAGGCTAGACGTGCATGCATGTCACTCATCCATACAAGAACTTCTCTCTCGCACAATATATGCAGTGAGAGGAAATGGGCGGGAGAGCAGATGCCACCACTGTCGATATGACTTCACCAAACATGCCACATACAGCTGTCGCAGTGAAAAGTGCTTCATGCAATGACATCCAAGCACCACCCTTTCACAGCACTGGTGTGTCAGAGCTGTAGTTCGCTCATGTACTGTTTACAGATCCACAACTGCACATGCAAGTTGCGTGCAAAATATAAACATCAAACCAGTACCTTGTCAGAACGGCTGGGTGATGAGGGCAGTGGGATTGATGAAGCTGTTTCTCCTTCTTGATGATATGCACCTGCAGTGCCAAATAAAAACCACCAAGCTATCACGACAGCAGACTCGCTGAACATGAAAGAAAAAACCTTTGCTCGTTTCTCTGGTTTCAACCCAGCACGTGCCTACAGACATTACATGCACCTGACTACTATTGTACAGCCTGCTAATAACCTTGTGGCTTCAGCCATCAAGTGCACTGCACCTTCAAGCAGCACAAAACCTAATTACATGATGATGATAATGATGATTTGATTTTAATGGCTCAAGAATAGTTTGGCCACGGAGAACCATCACAAGCTTGTTTGGCCTGCATGAGATCAGATCACAGACCCATTTTCCCAGCATTTCATTCCAGACAAAGCTGAGCACCAGGCCAGGGAAACTCGCACACCCTGGAAAACCGGAGGGTGGCTTGTGGTGTTAGGACTAGAATTCCGCACATCATGCATATGAGGTTGTACTCAAACCATTATAACAGGCCTTCGTTGCAATCTCTCAGAGTACAGGTGCATATGCAATCTCCACGGGAAGCTTAAAGCAGATTTTTTCACACCATGCGAAGCAAATCATGGATCAGAATGTGCCCGCTTGCATGTAGATGGTGCCAACATTGCGCTCGTAACATCCACAGAACACCAAAGATTTTTCATGCAACATATAGTCGAACATTTCAGTTCCTGAAAAGCTAAGTAGAAATAAAACTGAAGAAGAAAAGCAGGTTCACAAATGTCTGTTACATTTAGTAATAAAGTAGAACCTTGATTATACAGCTTCCAGGGGACTGCGCAAAACCGTCATACAATGCGAGCGTAATATACAGTGGACGACCGATTTTTCGGACCCTCTAGTGACCGCGAAAACGACCAAAAAATCAGGCAGTCCAGAAAATAAAATTTCATCGAAAAAATCAGGACCATATTGCCATTATGCTGGAGGAAGAGGTCAGTTGTGTTGCACGCATTCTAAAGCCCCTAATGACTAAATTTCGTCGCGCGACACGTGCACAGACGAAGGACGGCGACCGCTTTCACGAGCTCGGCCTTGCTGTGCTGCCCTCGGCATGTCGCCGATGAACGCACTGGTTGGGACAAAGTCTAAACGGGAAAGTGAACATGCTGCTGCGGGAACTGTATTGCGCCCGCAGTATGATGGGCCCAGAATGAGAACGCGAAGATAGAGGAACAACAAGAACAGAGAAATGGCCGAAGCAAGCGCTCCGTCGGCGTTGGCCTCCGTCATCAGGCCTAGTGACTAGAGCCAAAATCGGCATCGTATTCGACGATATGCACTCTACGGTGGCTTGCGTATAATGAGGGGCATCTTGGCTGTCATCGAAACACCAGTTATTTACGGTTTTACGATAGGAAAGTCAGGGGTGCGGTATGCCACGGGTATGCTGACCTCGCTTTAAAACGCACCACCATTTCCTCTCGCGCTTGCCGTCTCCATGAAGCCGTATGCCTCCCATGCGCTTCGCTGCTACCTCTTTCCGTATTTGAAATGAAAGACTCTGCATAGATGAGTTCCACGAGCTCTGACTGCTTTTAAAAAAGTTCGTGCAGCGGAAGACGTTCAAAAACCGTATGAATTTGAAACCACGCGGGCGCAATGTGCAGACTCGCGCAGAATTTCAGTATCGCAAGAGGCCCCCTTTAAGCTTGAATTTCATATTATTTGATTAAGTTTTCGATCTCTCCTGCAGTTTGAAGTAATGAGGTTCCACTGTAGACATTATATGGCGGCTTGGGTATTGGCGGTGGGTGCGACCAAGGTTCGAATAATCGAGCAGTCAGTAGCGGTGCGTTCGAAATTCCAGCCTCTCTTATACATTGGCTCTATGGGCCATGTCGCGGTGCCGCGAAAATGTCCAAATAATCAAGCATGTCCGAAAAATCAGGCATCCGAATTTTTGGTCGTCGACTGTAATTGAAAACCTCGTACAAGTGACGCATTCGCATAATAAACACATCTGCTATTCATAGATTAATTAGTTATTTTCCCCGCACGATGTAAAAGCACCAGTTTTGTTCTGAAAGAATTAGTTCAGAGATCGTGCGCAGCCAGGCTTTCAATATCGAAGAGGTGGCTTTGGTTGGTTGGTTGGGTTTTAATGCCCCAAACAGACTCAGACTATGAAGGGATGCAGGTGGCTTCGGACGAGGCGCGCGAACACTGGTCGATGCACATTAACTCGTTCGCTACCATGGGAAAAAGGACTTTTTTCATAGGTCTCACAAACATTTTTTCTAGAAAAAGAATGATAGGTAAAAGTATACAAAATGCATAACATTGATTGGAATAGAATGTGCTTTATAATCTATTTCAACAAAAATACTTGTTTTAAATATTGCAAAAAAAATAGAAAAACAATAATAATTCTCCAAAATAATTAATGAAAAATTCTAGCAATTACAAAATGATTCAAATTCTTTCTATAACTTGGCACTCAAATATAAAAGTTATAACCCAAATCCTTTTTGAGCTAGAAATTTTTTCCTTTACGCTCTTTGAAACGACCGCTTTCAGTGTGTCCTAGATATGCATTTTAGTCTGAGAAAAAAAACAACAGGAAATATTGTGTTATATGCCAAAATAAAGCTTGATAAGTGCGCTTTTTAAAAATACAAATTGCAACTAATACCATTAAAGAAAAATCCAACAAAAATTATACAAGCATAAGTATTATACGAATACAACTAACAGGCCAATGTTCCGGGCCCTGTTTGCGCCTTTTCAGCGTCCAAACGAAAATCCCATCGTCAGAGGCCCTTTTATTCGAATGCATCGAAAATAGAGTGGAACCCCGATTATACGACTTTCTCGGGACCACGAAAAAGCGTCGTAAAATGTGGGCGTCGTAAAATCCAAACATAAATTATGCCTATAAAAATACTACTTTTTTCGCACGACGAATTTACAAGAAACTTTAATGTAAACTACTAACATACTCTGCAGGGCTTGGAAACTGAAGTTACCAAAAAAGTAAATGCAATAAGAATTAATGCTGCAGTACAGGTACCAATCATGCTTTATTCAAATGAACCTTTCCGGCACTCCACAGCCCACTGCCGCGATTCCCGCCAGCCAATGCGAACTTTAAACAAAGTCGGTCAGTTTCTTTTGGACCTTATTTGATCCGTGAACTTGCAAAAGCTTTCACTCGAGTTGGGCAACGTCCAAAAGGAGGTCCTCTGCGGCGTCAAGTGAAGAGATGAAGTTCCGGATGCCGTCTATGTGCCGTAGCACCTCGGCGAATGTGGTAGGCACAGACACGGCATCTGTGGCGTCATCATTGTCCTCGTCCAATGTCGCAGTGGTGTTGGCACTAGGCAAAGCCTCCGCGATTGCATCAGCCAGCGACACCTCGCCGCAGATCGCACGTTGTCGTCGGCCTCCACGTACTCGGTGAAGGTCGTGGCGAGGTTTAAACCCTCAAAATCGTTTTCGGCGAAGCCTGCATCGGCCTCAAGCGGCATCGAGGTCGTTGCGTCCCCAGCAGAGGAGGAAGTCTCTCGCTTAAAGCCACAGTGCTTGAATGAGTTTGTGATTGTGCTTTGCGACAGTGCGTTCCACGAACCGGCAATAAAATGCATGCCGTCGAGCACAGTGATCTTTCTTTCCGACTCGCTGCGCTCCATAGCCGCCAGCCAACGCTGCACTAACCGCTTCCGGTACCCTTGATTCACGCACTTAATGATGCCGGCATCCAGCGGTTGCAGCCGGCTTGTGCAGTTGGGCGGAAAAAAAAGAACAACCTTTACATTCCTCAGGCAGGACGTATCGGGTGGGTGGCACGGTGCGTTGTCCACGAAAAGCAATATTTTCATTGCCTTGGAACCCAATTTGCAATCCAACAGCTGCAAAAAATTGCTGAAGAGCGAAGACCTCATCCGCGCCTTTTTGTTAAAGTTGTAGCTGCACGGCAGCGTCTTCAAGTTCTTAAAGCACCGTGGCTTTGCAAATTTTCCAACAACGAGCACAGGCAGCTTCTCGGAACCGTCCTCGTTAGCACAGAATAGTGCTGTCACCCGCTCTTTACTGCGCTTGCCCCCATGACAGCTGTCACCTTTAAACGCAAGGGTTTGCTCAGGCTGCGTATCGTAAAAAAATACCGCTCTCATCAGCGTTGAAAACGTCGCAGGGCTTGTATGCAGCAATCATCTCCGGCAGCGACTCCATCCACGCGTTCACCGTCGAAACGTCCACGGAAGTGCTTTCTCCGCAGGAGCGGCTGTACACAATCCTTTTTCGTTTTTTAAAGCGATCCAGCCACCCGTTCGATGCCTGAAAGTCGTAGATGCCCAGACGCAATGCCACAAGGTCCGCCTTTTCATTTAGAATGGCGCCGTCCACGTTGATCGCAGAGCTCCTTGCCTGATGCAGCCACCTGACGAGAACTTTTTCTAGGTTCTCATGCTGTCCTTCTTTTGCCACTTCCGCTTGAGCCCGAACTTGTTGTCATTTTGCAATATCACTGCTTTGTTTGCCAGGATCGTCTTAAGCGAAGATTCGGGTATCTTAAGGTCCCGGGCAATGCTGGCTTTCGTGGCGCCTTGCCGCTTTTCCGCTTCCTCGATAATATAGAGCTTATCACCGAGCGACAGAACTGTCCGCTTTCGGGACATCGTCCTTCGCGTTGCTCCACACAACTCAAAACCTTGCTGAACGCGGTCACTAGGATTACGACGAAGATCACGTGCGATGAACCTAGGCCTATCCACGCTACCTTGTCGGTGATCTGATGCTGGGGAAACTGGAAAGAAAGAAACGCTTCCCAAACGCGACACCGCCAAGGAGAGAGGGAGCGAAAGGGAGAAAGTGATTGTGGAGAAGAAAATGCGCTATATCAGCACAGCGGGCGTCGCGGAGGGCAGCTGGTGGGGGAGAGAGAAACGAACGATGAGATGAGGCAGGAAAGAAAGCTGCGCCAGCCGGAGCAAACCAGTCGAGCGAGGTCAAGCGCTCCGCATGCGGAGAGACGGCGTGGCGAAAGAGATCCGTGGCTCCTTTCTTTCGTCCGCCGTTCCGTCCCGCGCTTCGCGAGAGTCGTCGTATAACGCGGGTCCGGAGTAAAATTGCGTCGGATAACCAGGGTATTTAATGCATTGCTTCTATGGGCACTTCACCGGGACTGCGTTAATCCGTCGTAAAACCCGGGTCGTCGCAAAACCGGGGGACGTAAAACCGGGGTTCCACTGTATGTGCTGCCGATAGCCTAGCAAACACGTTACCCCGTCTTTTAAATAAGTTTCATGCTGCAAATGTTGATGTGTCCCGAGTATGCCGCAAAGATATACAGAGTGTATGTGCTACATTTTAGATTGTAACATGCATACTTCACTGCTTCTTTCGAATTCTTTTCATGAAACGGCGTTATTGAAGTAACCTCAGACGCACTTTATTTGCGATATTTTCTTTCTATTCTTTTGTTTGCAATTATTGCTGTTTCACCCCTATCTTGATTGCATATGTTTCGCTTCATGTTGCATGCTGCCCTGTGTGTAGGGGCCGAGGGGCTCGTCAAGCCACATCTTACTGGCTTTTTTCCCTCGACCCTCTCCATATGTACATAGAAAATAAAGAATTGAAATTGAAATTGAATTGAATTGATGCAGTAGAATCGCATGCAGTGGTGTTTTTTCAAGCGCGCACCATACCCGCGCTCGACGCCATGCTTGGAGTGGCCTACGCCGTAGCCTCCACTTCAAGGGCATTGTAAAAATTTGCGCCTCGTGGGGAAATTGCAATCTAGACAGAAAAATGAAACTAGTTTCATATGCGTCTAGTGACGCTCCACTTGCACAAGCGTACCGGAAACCGAAAGTGAAACTTACAGGCCAACGTTAGGAGCTCTGTTTCAGCAGCATTGAATGCCTGAACCAAAATCCGACGATGCGATATTGTCAGAGACCCTGCTACTCGATGCATCGAAAATATATGCTCCTGATGAAGTAGAATCGCAAACAGCAGGGTTTTTGCAAGCGTGCACTGCCCTCAAGCGTGCGACGCCGCACCCTCAACTTCAAGCGCATTTCAAGAATTACCAACTTGCGGCAAAAATACAAGTTGCGCAGAAAATGAAAGTTCAATGTGTGAGCAAACCAGATGACTCAGCAAGTCCATAATGGCCGCAGGTGCGCTGTCATAGTAGCTTAAACTTTTCAATCACCGATGATCAATGCCTAGCGACGTGTTAACGAAAGAGTTAAGTAGACATCACACGGATTGAAAACGATTTCGAAGAAACGCCAAGACGACCAGCAACATGTCTTTTTGTTCAGTCTTCCTCTAGAACTGCAGTTACTCCGTGCCAGCAGGCAACAGTGTCTGTCTGTACATTCGCATCATAAAGAAAAAAAAACACGATGTGCGGCCGGCCAGTTGACAGTGCACTGCTCGCTCCTGGCTGACTCGGTGTCGCTAGATCTAACGTGCTCCGCACTGAAGCCACAGCTGAAAGCGCTTTCGAAATAGCCACCGGTGGTCACAGAAATGGATAATCTTGTTACTGCCTCTAAATTAACTTCATGCTGGTATGAACATACAGTCGATTTCCGTAACGCCTTTGCCAATGCAGCGTGCGTAAAAACTGGCCAGGCGAGCTACCTCGCACTGAAGATTGAAAGTCACAAATGCGGAATCAGAGACTAAGCCCGAGCTGTCGTTACAGGCAATCATGCGCTCAATCACATAGTTTTGTGCGTCTGAATCTTGATTCCGATCTGGATCCAACTTGGCTGATGTCACGTCTGCCAGTAATGTTTTTATGGGGGTTTAACGTCCCAAAGCAACTCATGGTGGAGGGCTCTGGAAATTTCGACCACCTGGGGTCCTTTAAATTGCACCGACATTGCACAGTACACGGGCCTCTAGAATTTAGTCTCCACTGAAATTCGACCGCCACGGCCAGGATCGAACCCGCGTCTTTCGGGTCAACAGCCGAGCGCCATAACCACCGAGCCACCGCGGCGGCTTGCCAACAAAGTGCTCCGCCAGCGTCAGTCATTCCGCACAGTTCCTGCCGTCATATGAAACGAAGCACGCATATTTTTCCATCATATAACCAAGGTATTTAATGCATTATCCCTATGGGAAATTCGCCAGGCCCATGTTGATTTGTAGTAAAATGCAGGTCGCCGCATGAACGGGGAGGGGGGGGAGGGTGCATAATCTGGCTTCCACTGTAGTTTAGCAAGCAGCTCAATATATACACCACACTAGTGTATGCCACTTGTACTAGTAATAGCTGAGACTGGAGAAAGACAAATACACTTGGCAAGTTATAATTTGCCAAAGGTTGATAGTGAGTGCATGTACAGCCGGCGGCAAAATAAGTCGGGGCATGCGACAGGCGGCCAGAATCAAGATAAAACTGCATCGTTGCGCCGTCTGATGTTACACTTCTGGTGTCGCAGTGCGCGTGCGCATCCTTTCATGCTCGCAGCACTGTCTTTCTTGTCACCATAGTATGCAGCATTCAGCGGTGGGGGCCGCTCTGTTTATTCGCTACCTCACGCTCACACTTTGCCGTGCGCCCGCCGAACTGCGAGCGTTACGCTCTGAATAAAGAAAACGACCTCTATCGCCAAACGCTGCATGCAATCCGCTAGTTGACTTCAGGAGAGAAAAAAGACAGGGCTTCGAGGTGGCAGCCGGATCGTAATCGCCGTCAACTTGCTTGATAAAGGAGGGACTGAGAGAAGAAAGAGGTGCCGTAATGGGGGGCTCCGGAATAATTCCAACCACCTGGGGATCTTTAACGTGCATGGACATCACACAGCACACGGGTGCCTTTGCGTTTCGCCTCCATCAAAACGCGGCCACCGCGGTCAAGTTCCAACCCGGGTACTCCGGATCAGTAGCCGAACGCTCTAAACACTGAGCCACTGCGGCGGGTCTCATGCGTTCGCCATTCGCTGTTTCGTCACTAGGGTTCCTCTGACCGTGTCGACCGAGTGGCGCTCAGTCCTCACGAAGTTACATCCGTTCGCCGTTTTGTGAATGCGTCTGGCGGTTCCACCGCTTTGAAAGAAAAGTACGTTTGCGTGTGTTTAACAAGCAGTGTGGTGCACACTCGGGTTGTGGACAACATGGCCCCGCCGGGTCCGTCAAAGAAGCGTGGGAAGTGTTCCAACTAAATGCGGTGACCTTGCTGTCTAGCGTGTACAGTGAAAGCACAACTTTTGCGCAAATACAGGTGCAAATCGTTGCCAGCAAGAAAAATTTTCCGCAAGGTAAAATCAGTGACATTTTTAAGCCGATTTCATCTCAATAAAGTGATTTTTTTTGTACTTCACGGATTTTTCGGACTGTTTGATTATTCGGACCATTTTTCGGGTTCCTTCAAGTCCGAAAAATCGGTCGGCGACTGTAACAGTTTTAGCTTTAGCACCATTAATAGCAATGAGATATTTGTTACATAGGACTTTGTTTGAGTTGAAGTTGAAGGGAGAATGAAAAAGTGGCCCCCACAAAGAAAGTGAGAGCATGTAATGTTTGTTGAAATATATCTTTTGCATGAAAACAATAAGGGAAATGGCTTGCAGTGAGTTCAACTCCAGCCGTAGCAGCCGCGTTTTGATGGAAGCTAAATGCAGAAGGTGCCATGAGCTTTGCGATGTCAGTGGACGTGGATCACCCCGTGGCCGAAATTATTACGAAGCACTCCACAACAACACCTCTTTCACTGAATGCCTCCTCTCATAGCACAGTGGAGGTGAGACAGTTACCGTATTTACTCGATTCTAATATGCACCTTCTGTAAAATTCACTGGAAAAATGACATGCGTGCCATAATCAAGTACAAAAATGCAGCTACAACAGCAACACCCTATTATCATTGGCATCACAAAATGGCAGCTCAGTATTTCTTGCGAACAGATATTGACATCTGCCTAACTAGCCTACTGCAGTCATGGAATACAGACAGGCCTTGCGAGTGTCTGCGATAGGCCTTGCAAGCATCTGAAGTGTCCAGTCAGTAAGGCGCCAACCTGGACTTGAGCCAATATGGAAATGTCTGTTGCGAAGACACGCCAAGTTTACTCCCAAGCTGGATTGAAAAAAAAAAAAAAAAGGCAACCTTGTGTGCTGAGGCTTTCTAAGCACACCTGGGCACAGCCCGGCAGCCCCGCGCTGAGCAGACAGCCATCACTGATTTTCCTGTCCACTGCGCACAGTGTCTTGATGCTCTGCCAAGTTCGCTGAGCATGCCACCGTTGTCAGAGCTCCCCTCAAAAGAAACTCACAAACGTCATGATGCTGTCGGAGTGCAGCATCTTGGCACGCTGCCAAGGACTGCATCGAGGACACCAATGAGGGTACAAAGGAAGAGCTATGAAAAGGCAACTCTTTAAAATAAGGTGACCTTAGGAACAGAGGCATGTGGCAATTGGGCGGCCTCACGTGCCTATGGTGTTCCCGAAACTTAAGCGCATGAATGGTGGGTGCTGCTGGCCCTTGATTAGTAGTTTTGTGAAAAGGAGTAGATTTTCAGTCTGGAAGCAAATAGGCACCTGCCAGAAAGGTGATCGGGGCGGTGACATGGTTAGCTTCATCATGAAATTATTAGTAGTTGCAATAAGGGTTGGCAGTTCCAAGTGATAAGATTCATTTCTTCTCCGAAGCATGAAATTAGGAGCAATCTAAATCCTTTCACCTTTTTCTGAACTTGAAAAATGGATGCACGTTACAATCAAAGGTGCATTAGAATCCAGTAAATACTGTACCGCGCTATTCACGTTTGTCAAAAACTAATCTTGCAGTTAGGAGATTGCTGTAAAGACCACCATGCCTGGAGTGAACCAATCGGTCTGCAGTCCTGACAACCTTATCACAAAAAGAGCATAAGTTTTCACCGCCACACCCACTTTCCGTTTCACCACGCGATGCCAACAGCCAGTTGCTCTATTGTAATGAACAAATCACACTCCCTTGTTAATAGGCAAGGCCACAAGTAAAGGTGCCCACACAAATTTCCGGAACATGGAAGTCATGCAAAAGCAAAATTTTCTTGCTGCATAGAGGACCAGCCTGGCATTCTCAGACACACTGAGCAGGTCGCACAGGTAAAGTCGGTGCGCAGCCTTAAGTTGGTGGATTATGCCTAGACTGCTATGAAATGGTGCTTTTTTACTTCTCCATTCTTACAAGATCGTTAGGCACCTATTCTGCAAGTTCCAAGCACTATTTTTATCAACTAAATATACTTCCTGCAATAAATAGTGACACCTCCAGGCTTTCTACTGTTGCAGTGATATAGAAAAGCACTGTGCCTTTGCACCCACGATGTCATCGGAAAAAAAAAATTACAGCGCAAATAGAGTAGATCAGCACCCTCTGTGGTATGTTTATATTAAATGCAGACAAGCTGGACCAGTTAACAACCGATAAGGGGTTACCACAGCAGCAGCGCGACACCCTGACAGAGTGCATGCCAGAGCAGTCCTGTATATGGGAACTTTTGTATATGAGAGATTTTGTCACGCTGAGAGCAGTGCACGGCCTTGCGTTATCGTGGAGAAGGCTTCATTGTCCAGATGCCCTTATGTCAGCGCGACGGCGTCACAGTGCCTCATGCATGTGTTGGAGCACGCGGATATAGAACTCCTGATTCACCGTCTGCCCTTGTGGGACAAACTCATGGTGTATGACACCTCTGGCATCGAAAAAAACTATCAGCATCATCTTTGTTTTGGTCTTCTGTAGCCGCACCTTTCTCGATACCGGAGAGCTTGTGGACCGCCATTCTGCACTCTGCCTCTTTGTTTGAGGATCGTGTTGAAAACACCATGTTTCGTCTTCAGCAATGATGCTGTCGACGAACGAAGCATTCTTCTCTGCTTCGGAGAGCATATCAGCACTCACTGATGCCCGCGTGTCCGTCCGGTCCTTTGTGAGGGAGCGCGGCACGAGTCTGGAATTCACCTTTCGTTTCCCCACGTTCTGACGCAAAATTTGGTGGCACGTTGTCTTACTAATGTCGAGAGCATCTGATAGCATGCAGACTGTAATGGTGCGGTCTTGCTGTATGATTTCCCTGATACGAGCCACGTCATTTTCATTCCGTAAGGTTTAAGGGCACCCCTGCCTCGTGTCGTCTTCCACCAACGTTCTCCCTTAAACGAGCCTCTTGTGCCACTCAAGAACTCGCGCTCATGATAATGTCCCGTTGTCGTAAGCGTCACGAAGAAGCTTATACGTGCGTGTGGCTGTCTTGCCAAGCTTCACACAGAATTTTATGTTTACACGCTGTTCGAGGTGGACGTCCACCTCTCCACAGTCACTCATAGTAGAATGCGCAGACGACTAGTGACAACATACTTTTCTACATGTAGTGCCATCTAGCGGCTGCCACAGCAATTAACATAAATAGCTCAGGTTAGCACGAAACGATGGTGCTATACATACACACCAACTTTTGTTTAGGGGAATCATTTCTAGAGGACAAAATAAAGCAGTCTCGAAACTTTATGGACAAAGGTTGCAGGTGATCTTGAAGCAAGATTCCCAACTAACACGAGGAACCTTTGCCAAATTGAAGTACAAAACCTGTGCAACACAGAAAAAAAAGAAGTTGCGCACCAGAAATGTAACCATGGCCAGGAGGTGGGCCCTCTAGAAAGCCAGAGGGCGGCATAGCTTTTGATGCTGCAAGAACTTCCATCGCACCAGGCAAGCCAGTGGGCTGTGGGGTTGGCAGGAGCACACCCGGGGCATGACCCAAAAGAGGCTGCTGGAAAGGCAGTGCCTTTGGCTTTCTGCAAACAAGACATGTTTTTTTGGTCATTAAGTAACGTAACTACCAAGTAAAATCATTCCATCAGCGAAATTCCTGATGGTTTTACAAAACAGAACCCAACTAACCTGATAAGATCTATTGCTAAAGCTTACTGAATGCTGTCATGAAGCATTGTAATCATAAGGCGCCATGAGTACCTGCAGGAATCTCCTTACCAAAGTAGTGACGCCAGCGGTCGATTACTGGAGAGGCAGGACTTAGGGCACAGCAACAAGATGGTTAGTGAAACGGACACAAGAGCAGGGTCATTCCATGGATAAGAAGTGGAAATTTCATATTTTAATTTGGCTGAAGAAACTATTAGTGAAGACAAGCCCTTCTTCAAGGCCTTCTTTAGAAGAAAAAAGATTTTTGTAGTGCAAAAGCGCTACTTCACTAGCAAAACTGAAAAACCCTAGGTATGCGTAAAGCCTCAACATTTGACCTTGGGCCTCGACCTTAACTTTGACTTCGATCTTGTATGCAGTGTTGCCTCAGGTGCTTTCGAGTGTCCTACTCAGTTTAACTACGTCAAAACTCTACCATTCCTTCTACCACGCTCCAAAATGTAAAATTGCGTTATGCGGCTATTTTTAGAAAAAAACTTACATTCAGGAACTGCTGCTTGCCATTAATTTATTAACGCATGTAGACAGCTACTGAGATGCAGAGTCGTGCCTCTGAATTCAGATAAAACCGCGAAGGACACCACTTTGGTTCCAAGCAAAAGGGCGTAACAAGAGAAAAATTTCTAGGTTTACACATTTCAAAGTTTTGGCACAGAACCTCTTTGAAGGGTTTTCTAAAAGCCTGTAATAGCATTGTTTACATTAAAAACTGCGCTGGCATTGTTATTTAAGTGCAAATATATCGATTTCTATGAATATGACCACACTGAGGAGCAAAAAATATCACATGGGCAACGGTACAGGACAAAATGAAAGTAGCCAAATGGTCAAACAATTTAATTACTTTCGCATATCAGAAATTGAATGATTGAATAAGTACTTTTAGTTGTTGGCGAGAAATGTCTTTTAAAAAGGAGCCACATTGATGTGGTGACCAGGCACCTACCCTGCTTAATATGCGCAGTGTAGTCTGCTATGGACGAGTGAAACCCGGTCCTTCGATGCCATTTGGTTAGCAGATGTATGCTAATTCACTGGTAATCAGAGGAGGCGTCGTTTTCCATCCCGAGTGTGAAAGACAGGTGCTCTTCTTGTATCCTTAGTAGTCTAATCATTCTTACGGCAAGCAAAATGACGTTTCTAAGTACCTGAACTGTTTAAAATTTGCAATGCTGATCAGGCCGTAAATGAAACTACCATATTTACACGATTGTAAGTCAACCTAACACAATTGTAAGTCGACTTATTTCCAAAATCTGAAAATCCGAAGTGGGGGGGGGGGGGGGGGGTCGACTTACAATCGAGATATCGGGCATGCTACAGCGTGGATGCATTTTTGCTGCGCGGCTCCGTCGCATCGCTCTTGGGCAGCGGCCGATGGCGGCTATCGATAAGCAGCAAACTGGCACCCCACACTACCCACATGGCTGCAGACTGGCTGCTCATAAGCGGCGGCAGCCCGATAACGCAATCGCTTTCTACAGGAACCTCAAGCGTCCAGCACGTTTTTTTTTTTACTTTCAAATGCGCGCTCGGCGCTCAAGGGAGCGTTCATAGTTGATGGAAGGGCCTCTGTTCCAATCAAGGCGTTACCCCCCCTCGGAATGGCAGCGGCGTCGGGGAGTGCTGACAGCCGACGGAAGAGCCGACGCCGTTCACGCGTAGTTTCTCTTTGGCTGTGACGCATTTGACTACTGCCGGCCGCGTTTGTCAAGTTTTAATGTAGTGCTTCCTCAGTCGTCATTTGTACTCCGTGTCCGCTAAGTGACCGGCGTTCGTTCACGGCTACATTCAAGATGGCTGTCATTCTCTACGTGGAAGATACGAATAACTGTGCGCCACGCCTCAAGTTCGGCGTTCGCAAGAGATGATACAGATGTGGCAGCTGCAGCGAAGAAAATTTTCAGCTGTTCCACGCAATGTCATGACGTGGCTGTTTGTGAACTGCGGGATTTCACTGGACAACGACGTTAGAACGACGTGCTGTGGGACCGCAGCAGCGATCACGACAGCAGCGCTAGTGAGGACAATGGCGCAAGTGTGGATGAGTAGTCCAGTGACTAACACATTTTCAGTCTGGAAGGTACCCGCGGGTACGGCCGCGCGTGGCAGCCGATAGCGGCTAGCGATAAGCGGCGGCCGCAGGATAATGCTATCGTGTTCATCTATTCAAAGTCCGCACGACACGAGATGAGCATATACAGGACATCCCATTCAATTCAATACAAAATAATTAACACTGTACTGGCTATGCACTACGGCTTGAGAAGTTGAATTGTTAGACGGATGCCTTAATCAAGCGAAATGTAAATAATAAGTGCTTATTTATCTAATACATTCAGACTGCATTTTTATAACCTGCATTTAGGAGAAAACTACAGTGAATAGCATTGCACGACCTGTGTACAGTAAGCATTCCAACGAAACACATTCTTAAAGAATGACTGCAATAGTGAAATCGCTCCACTGGGCCATCTAGTCACAAGATGTTCAACGCTGATGACAGCTACTAATGCTATGAGTGAGTCTCGAAATAAAAGCTGTGTTTTACCCAACCACAGCATACCCTGGCACCACACCAACGAGACTCCTTGGTAAAAAATGATATCTCACGAACAACAAAAAGTACTTTTCCAATTTTAATATGTTTAACTAATAAAATGGCTTGACCACTTGGCCATTTTTCTGTCACAAGCAGTTTCCCACATGGCAATTTTTTGCCCACAATGTGGCCGTTCTCACAAAAATTGAGATATCTGCAAATAAATTAAAGAATAACGCAAATGACTTTTTGAGCGGAAAACACGTTTAAGAAAAGTTCAGACTCATAATTTAGACTCCAAATTTACTTTAAGAAACAACGCATCCCTTGAAAATTTTCTTACGAGAGACTCTAATTTGAACCAAAATGGCATCATCCACGGTTTACTTTCCATCGCAAGACAGGGCATCCCAATACCTGCCTACGTGCTAAGAAACTGCGGCAAGCAAAGATTACTGAAAAATAATTTTCTAAAAGTACCCAGACTAAAGCAATTTCTTGTACTCTCGAGCATGACATTTCAAAAGACTGCCTCTACACTTCTATTTATATTTGTCTTAAGGGCGGAGCCTGGTATTGGAAAACAAAATTTCAATAATGTAGTTACAATTATGAAATCTTCAGGGATAATGTATTTTTTTTGTGCAGATTCTAAATATGTCATTAAATTTCATGTAAAACAATTTCTTGAGCACTTAAGGAATTGTCCTGCAGGTTTTTCGTGAAGAGCTGTCAAGAAAATTTTCTGCGGGAAATTTGCTGAAATGTATGCACAGATTCTCTTGACAAAGAAATTCAATAAGGGCAAAAGTATCATCCTGCCTATCATAGAATTTGAATTATAGGGTGCTGAAGCTGTCACTTAAGAAACAGGAATACAAACTTTTCTTCGCACTACCGAAGTGACAACCATAACTCAAGTTCTATGATAGGCTGGAAGACAATTTTACCCTTATTGCATTCCCTTATGTGAAGAGAACCCATAAAATACATTTCAGCAAGTTTCCTGCAGAAAATTTTCTTGAAAGCTCTTCACAAAAAACTTGCACAATTACATAAATGCTCAAGAAATTGTTTTACATGAAATTAAATGACATATTTAGAATTAGCACACAAAAACACGTTCCCTAGATTTCTTAAATGTGACTACATTAACATTTTTTTTTTTACAAGACCAGGCTCCCCCCCCCTTATATAACAGGAATTTTTTCAACCAAATCTAAAATGTCAAGAAATTGGTGCGCCTCCTTTTGCCTGGAATGACCCAGCAACAACCAGAGCTGCAATGTGAGTAGGTGCCATCCATTCCATGCTCACTCCAGACACTAGAGGTCAAAGCACTGGCTGTGAAATTTGCCCAGAAATGCAGCATTAATGAAAACAAGTAGCTAATTAGCCTATCGGTTTCGCCGGATTTCAAGCCCAAGTGATGTACCCAAATGGTGTCATGGGCCATGCTGTATTTGGCGCAGTTGCATGAGTTGCGTGGACCGGCTTCCACCAAGTCTGGGGGAGAAGACTTAGTGCAGGAGAGCAGCACAACGTAGCTTTCTGCCTTTTCATAGAGAGGAGGATAAAGGGAAATTTTGGTAGAAAGAGAAGCAAGGCGAAACTGCTAAACTATGACGATTTGAATCCACTATTATTAAGCTCTTGCAGGATACTGTCTCTGCAGCTCCTTTTTTAGATGGTGCCTCACAGCTAGCAAAGCATAGCATTTCAGATCAGAAGGCAATCGGGAACACTTTTAAAAAGAAACAAATGCCTCGTGCCAGTATGCTGGTCTCACAATATGAACTGCTCCAATGTATGTTCAGCCAGAAAAAAAAAATAACAAAATTGGAGTGTAGCATATTTAAAGGCACACTGCGCTGCATAAATCTGATTCGTGCCAAAATCTGAATACTCAACAATAATGCGTTCCACTATAACTATGTCAAGGAGCACTACCTAAAGGCAGGTGCCGGCGCTGGTGCTGGCAACAGCGCTGCCCCATAGGCTCCAAAGCATGGCCTGCTGGATGGCTGTGGTCCCTGGTCCCCTGGAAATCCAAAGGTTGGCAGCCTTGGGCTCTCCTGCATTTTTGAAAGCAGCACTTAACAAGCATTTCATGACCAACGCAAGCCACACTTTCGACGCACTGAATTTAGCATGCAGAATACATTGCTGGGAATGGCCAAGAGTATTTGCAGCACGCTTTGTAGCAGGAGAAAATTCAATTTGGAGCAGATTCCTCGTGTTTTGTAGCAGGAGCTTTATGGTGAGAATGGCAAGTTTAAAAAATGACAATGCACTGACAAATTCACTTGGGTAACAAAATAAAATGAGTGAAATTTCATACTGTTAACATTAGTGCAAAATTTTCTAAGAAAAAATTGCAGAGAATAATGAGAAACGCCCTTTTCAATTGGATTTTGTAATATCACTTAAGCATGTTGTTTTTTTAGGCTCGGAATAAAACATGCGAAATTTTACTATAATATTAGCCCCCATTTACCTGGTTAAGCTACCGTATTTACATGATTGTAAGTCGACCCCCCATCATACTTCTGAAAAAAAAAAAACTGAGGTCGTTTACACTTGACCTTTAATAATAGAACGCGATAGCACTATCCTGCGGTCTCCGCTTATAGTCAGCTGCTATCGGCTGCTGAGCACGGGAGTGCTTGTGGGCACATTTCAGAATGAAAATGTATGTCATTGGACTACTCGTCCACACTTGCACCATCATCCTCATTAGAGCTGCAGTCGTAATCGTTGCTGCAGTCCCACAGCTCGTCGCTCTAATATCGTCGTGCAGCGAAGTCCCGCAATTTGCTAACAGCCACATCACAACATCGCGTGGAACAGCTGAAAATTTTGCCTCGCTGCAGCTGCCACACCTGTATCACCCATTGCGAGCATCGAACTTGCGGCCCGGCGCACAACTGTTCGTTTCTTCAGTGTAAAGAATGGCAGCCATCTTGAATGTCGTGAACGAGCACTGGTCGCTTGCCAGACCTAGAGCATAAATGACTGACGAAGCACCACATTAAAAACTTGTGAAACGTGGACGGCAGTAGCCAAATGCGTCAGAGCCAAAGAGAAACTACGCGTGAGCGCCGTCGGCTCTTCTGTCGGCTACCGACACTCCCTGGCGCTGCTGCGCTTCCGAGTGGAGGTGCCGCCGCGATTGGAACAGCGGCCCTTCCAACAACTATCGACACTCCCTTGAGCGCGGAGTGCCCGGTTGAAAGTAAAACGAAAGAGTAGAAAGCGAATGCGCTATTGGGCCGCCGCCGCTTATCAGCATATGCAATCTGGAGCCACGTGTGGGGAGTGCGCACGTGTGCGCGTAGCATGTTAGCCTTTCTTTGCTTTGGTTTCTATTTTAAGATGAGCCCCCACTTAGGATTTTTTAATTTTGAAAAATAGGTAGACTTACAATCGTGTAAATACGGTAAATGCGATTTACGTGCGCAGCATGTTAGCCGCACAAGAGCAACTATGCCGAGCGACCACGCTAACACAACCACCAAAAAACGCATGCTTTGACAGCCAGAACAGAACAGTTAGACCTGGCGATACCGATGCCGATACGGACCAGGTTCAGCAGTCGTTAAACCGCAGCTAATTTTCTTGGGCACAGTCTTGGTGCAAATGAACCAAAAACTACTAATATGTAGCAGCATGTAGCAGGTTTAATGCAATAAAGAGTTGGCGCAACTGGCACAAGTTCACACCGCTGTGAATGTAGCATGCAGAATGTAGCAAGCTTATTGTGGCATGCAAAAAAAAAAAAAACTAGATTGATCCACGGAGGGCTGTGCTCTTGGCCTATCTTTCTCTGCGCAGCCAAGTGACAAATTGGCTGCAAATAAATGTCATAACAGCACTTTCAGAGGCACAGAGAATTAAGAGTTTCAACCTACACTTACAAAATCAAAATCAAACTTGGTGGGAAGGTCAATCACATCAAGGTCTGCCAAGGGTTGCCCACTCTCCACTTTCTTGATGTGCTCTTGCACTTTTTTCTGCATGAGGAGAAAGGAAAAAAGTCACAAGAGAAACAAAGGTGAGGGGATAGAAAACAAGAGATAAGACATACCTCAAATTGCTTGTAGGCATTGGTGTAATCCTTCAAGTAGATTTCAGCCGACCTTTTCTTTCGTGCTAATTCAGGAACAATCCTGGCATCTGCGGTACTGTGAATAGAATCAAAGCATTTTGCAAGTTTTGAAAGCCGTTAGTGCAGTGCATGTACTGCTTCCCACTACAAGAGCACAGTGAAGGGTAGGTTAGCACAAAAATGCACACTGGCAAATATATGAACCAGTGAGCCAGAATCAAATAAAGAAAATTCGAAGTCTATAAGCTCACAGATACACCACTGCTTGGTTCCATCTCTTAGACACACACAAGCATAGGGATAGTCAAATAACTTACATTAACGTATCCGCAACCTCTCGAAAAATGTTTTCGACCTGCTGCTTGGTCTGTTCAAACCGCTCAAGGCCCCATTTGTGGGCGGTTTCCAAAATGCGGACCTGATGGATACAAAAAAAAAAAGGACCAGAATATGAAACACTATGAAACGTAACAGCATGCCCACTGCATTCATAGGAAATAGGAGCCGATATTGCAATAAGTAAAGGCAGTCAAGCATTCAGTTAAGCTTTCAGTTACTGAACAGTCTGATTATGATGCCAATCTACTTTCTTGGCACAGATGAAAGAGTAAAGATGCACAGCCTCTTGTAGTGCACAAAGGTCCTTTCTGCTAGTATTTGTCATAGTACAGCAGGACACCAGAACCACCTAATTTCATTGCTTCGACTAATTGCTGCCATGGTTTCAATCTCAGAACTCCTAAAAGCATACATAGTAATCAAAAACCAAATGCAGCGCTATGTACAGCCAGTCCAACTAACATTGGTTTACATGAAGCAAAAAGAAGCTGCAGCTGTATTACAAAGTTCCAAAAAAAATACAGACCTGTGCCACAGTGTATGTGGGGTAAGAAATATGAACAGAACTTACCTCGGCTCGCTTAGCCCTGTCCAAAGCCAAGTCAGATGCTTCTTCAAGGGCCTTGCATGTTTCTTCCAACTCGTCATTTGAGCACCTGAAATGACATCATAGTCGACCATTTCAAAAAAGAAAATGTTTGAACAGCTTTAAGCAATACGACTCTCGGTATTCTGTCATGCAATCATGGTCTCCCTGCTGCCTCAAAGGGCCCTGGATGATCTCTTTCCTGTATTCCCCTTCATATCAGTATATAAACTTCCCCTGTGTAACAATGCTGTTACAGGTAGCAAGCATCACACTACACTTCAAAACAACGCCAGTGCATGATAACACAACTTACTTCAACTTTGCAAACTCTGTAATAGTCCTGTCCAGAGTATCTTTCACGTCATTCTCGTTCCTAAAAACAGAAAATAAGAAACAAAATAGAAACGTATTTCTCATTCTCGAAACACAGCAAAACGAAAAATGGCATGAGAAAACAATTTCATCCTCTACTCTGCCAACGCCTCAGATATGTAGAAAAGCATATAAATACATTGATTGTGATCAATCTATATCACTTCTCACAAACTTCTGTAGTACAGTAAAACCTCGATAATTTGATCTCAGTTAATTTGAAATCCTAGATAATTCAAAGGTATTCTGCGGTCCCGTATTTTCCAATGTAAATTTGGCTGGATAATTCGAACAGGCGGCCTGCGCCAGCCCGGTTAATTCGAAAATTTGGGGTGCTATACGGCAATGCCTGATCCATGTTTCGCCGCAAACCCGGCGAAACGACGGCCCTATGGAGCCGCAAGGCAAAGCCACATAGCAATGGCGATGATTTATAGGCGAAGCATCCCAGCCGGAGCACTCTCTGCACAAAAATCGGTCCACAGTGCACCCTGCGGACTGCCGAAACGCACGCCTGCAGAGAAGAAGACGTGCTTCACTGCAACGTGGCGGGCATACCCGTTTTTATCACGTGATCGCCCCCACTCCATCCCAAAGCGTGCTACACTTTCTCTTCGCACAGCGTCAGCGGGAGCACGTGTTCCGTACCGCGACAGCCCTTCCCATGTGCCTCCCACGCTGCAAGTACACCGCCACCAGAGCCATGCAGGTCTCGCCTGCGCCATTTCTTTGTACTGTGCGCAGCAGTTAGGGGTCGGCTGCTGTGCCGTTGTTTTTTTTGGGCTGTGCAGAAGTGCTAGCTTTGTGACCGTACCGGCGAATGAAATGGCATAGTACAAGGCTTTAACGCTGCAGCAGAAGTTCTGCTTGATCCAAGAAGCAGGCAAGCGCGCTTTTTCCAAGACAGTTGGCTAAAAGGCATGGCGCGCCCCTCTCGACGTTGTCCACAATACTAAGCAACAAGTCGAAGATACTAGAGGCCTATGCCAAGACATATTCGTTGAAGTAGTCGCGAGTGCAGGCTCCCACTTATCAAGATATGAAATCTGCTATGCTTCGCTGGCTGCAGAAAGCAGATGCAGCTCACCTTCCCATTATAGAAAGCTACTGCGGGAAAAGGCCAACGACCTAGCTCCACGACTTGGGCACGAATAATTAAAGTGTAGTGACGGATGGCTTTGCCGTTTTAAAGAATGTAATAATTTGACATTTCTGATCGTCTGTGGTGAGAGCGGCAGCACTAAAGAGAGCATTGTCGAGGATTGGAAAAAGCCCACTTTGGCACCGCTGCTTAGCGAGTACGGTGCAGGCGACGTTTACAACCTTGACGAGGCTGCACTTTTTTATATGATGATGCTAACAAAAACATTCGCAGTGAAGAACACCACAATCAAGGGTAGAAAACAGACCAAGGACAGGATTACTGTGCTGTTCGGCGCGAACATGTGCGGTAAACACAAGCTGCTGCTACTGGTTGTCGGGAAGACGGGGAAGCCTCGCTGCTTCAAAAATGCGTGGTTGCCACCGAAGGACGAACTTGTCTATAGGCACAATAAGAAAGAATGGTCGACAGGTGGAATATCTGAGGAGTATGTGCAGCAACTTGACCGCAAGTTCGCGGCCACAGGCAGGAATGTTTAATTTGTCGTCGGCAACTGCCCAACACATGGCGGCATCCCAAATCTCCAGGCCATCAGGATGGTATTTTTACCTCCGAACACCACTTCGATCTCACAGCCGGTGGACCAAGGCGTCATTAACCACACAAGGAAGATTTATAGGCACCACCTGCTCAAACGCATGCTCCTTTGCTATGACAATGACAAGGAGTACTCCCTCGACCTGCTCGGAGCCATATGCCTCATGGTGTACGCTTGGAAACAAGTGGAGCCCACATTGATCAGGCGGTGTTTTGAACACGCTGGTTTTTCCAGTGAAAGCACTGTTGATGCCGATGAAGGCTACCCATGTATGCTTGACAAAGAAGGAGCAGAGTATCGCGACCGCAGCAATGCACTCTGCGCAGAGGAGGGTGCGTCCAACGCAGTCGGCTTCGCCGAGTATCTGAACATTTGAGAGTGATAAGCAGACAAGCTACTCGGACTTGCGAGAGTGAGATTACTGCTGTTGCGAACATGCGCAATGACAGCGACGATAGCGACGACGACGCCGACGAGCCTCCCCGAGCACCTGCTCTTGGTGAAGTCATTGGATCGCTGAATGTTATCCGCAGTTTTGTTGAGTGCCACGGTGGAAGTTCTTGAATGTTTCACCTAGATGACCAACTCAAGAACATGACATTCGCAGCCGCAAACAACCAGGCGCGGGAAACAAGCATCTCAGATTACTTTCAGTAATTCAAAATATGTCGAATAAAGGTGGCGCGTTCCTGCAACGAGTTTTTTTGCCCGAGTCGTATTACTTGGCGTGTTCAGTTAATTTGAAAATACACTTAATTCGAAGATTTCTCGCGTTCCAATACTTCGAATTAACGAGGTTTTACTGTATGTCCAAAGTACATCTTCAAGCCCAGACACCTAGTGCATTTACACCAGATACTTATAAACATCCTTTCCAGCCACACCAGCTGATGAGTATTATAAAGATGCTCTCAAGTCCCCAAGTCATGGGAAATAAATATTTCAGATAACACAGTCGAGTCTAATTATACAGCATTAATTACAACAAAAGTTCACTTCGCAGTGAGCACAAACAGGCGACGCAGCAGTCACAATGCACCTTAGGGCTGAGACTCAATGAAAAGCTTAGACACAAAATTTGGTTACAAAAACATGCAACTGAAAGAAACTTTCGAGATGGATGTTCTGAAGGGTCACACACCTTACACAGCAAACGTACATAAGCATGTAAACCATGAATGATTTTTCTTTCATGGAAAGACTGTAAAAAAAGGTTGTGATAAAATAGATACAACAAAAGAATGGTAAAAAAAAAAGGCCTCAAAACATACACACAGCACCACTCACTGGGAGGTCTACCCACTCAGGCCGGAGATCTAATTACAGTAAAAGCTCATTAATTCGGACTTCCAGGCACCGTAAATTATGCCCAAATTAACTGAATGTCCGAATTATCGAGTAGACAACAAAAACAATAAATGCAAGACTTTCATCAATATACCTTTACTGCGAAAAGTAATCGAGGATGCTTGTCTGCTTTAGCGCAGAAACCCGCGCGGATACTATTTTTGTAAGTCCTTCCAGGTGCTTAGCAGCTCGCATGCTGTTTGCAGTGTCCCAACAAAATTCTTCCAACACAGCGAGGGCCTCCGCTGCTTCCTTCACAGTGCTAGGGGGCCGAGCCTGCTCCTCTTCCTCCTCACAATCTTCGCCTTGCAGCACCTCACAATTTCTTTGGTAAGAGAGCCGGCTGCAACAATGCTGCCATAAATGTCGTCATAAATGCGTGTCACTGCATCCAGCAGAACTCCTCCGAAATCCTGGCAGTCATCTCCATTATCGTCAGCGATACTTCGGCCACTGCACTATCACCAGGCTCATGCGCAACGAAGCCACTGTGTCTAAAACAGTTAGCGATGACGTGCGCGGGCGTGTTGTGCCAAGCGTGGGCAAGAATGTTGACCGCGCCCAAAAGATTTACGTTGTACTGTTTGCAGACTTCATGGCACAGGAGCATACGTTCCAGCACGCGCCTGCGGTATTTGGTCTTGACATACTGAATTATGCCTTGGTTCATCGTTTGGAGGGCCGATGTTGTGCTCGGCGGCAAAAAAACAACTTCTATGTTGTCCAGTCCGGTGACACTTATGCGCACTGCAATTGTCCAACACCATTAACACTTCGCGGTTCTTCGCGGAAAACTGTTGGTCTAACTTCTGCATCCAGCCTCGCAAAATTTCAGACGTCATCCAGGCCTTTTTATTCGCTTGGTATTCCACCGGAAGAGCAGGCATGTTCTTAAAAGCCCCGTGGCTTTTGTGCCTTTCCAATGACGACAAGCGGGAAGCGCTCTGTCCCTGTCATGTTGGAGGCTAAAAGAATGGTGACTCGTTCCTTGCTTCTTTTGCCATCGATGAACAGATCTCCTTTCATCGTCACAGTCTTGTCTGGCAAAGCCTTAAAGAAAAGTGCTGTTTCATCAGCATTAAATATATCATTTGGATCGTAGGCGGCGATGTGTTCGAGCAGCTGAGTGTTCTTCCACTTGTTGGCAACGTCTTCGTTGACAGCACCTCTTTCGCCGCGCAGTCTAAAAAACGAGGCCATGTCGCTTTCTGAAGCGTACACACCACCCTTCCGATGCTTTGAATGCATCATCAGTGCAAACCTCTTGGCTTGCGCCATGATGAGGGGTCCACTCAATGGCAGGTTTGCATTACGCGAGTTGACCATCCACCGAAGCAAAGCCGCTTCCAACTTTAGATGAGCTGCTGTTCGCAGACGCTTTCGTGACACTCAGAACTTCTCGCTTTCAAATGCCTGAAGAATGGGTTCTTCATTTTTCACATATGTGCTCAAGGTACTTCTTTTCCCGCTGTAGTTCTTCATGGCTTCTTGTAGAGAGCCCATCCTTCAGGCCCCGCAAAATTTCCACTTTGGTAGCCAAGTACTTGGCCTCGTACTTCGGCCATTTCGCCGGTGTTGCCATCAGTGGAGGATGCGGTGACACAGCCGCACAACAGAAAAGCACCAATAAAGTTCAATAAATGAGCCGTGTTCAATCCAGCGGTCCTAGGCAAAACAGCGTGCAAGGATGCAGCGCACAGACAGCAACAAAGCGACAAAATGGCCCTATCAATAACGCTGACACGTGAAAGAAGGAAAAGCGACCATCCAGCCACAAGTCGAGCTAAGTTGATTAATTGCCGTCAATGGCGAAGCTGCATTTGAGTATCACTTTTGTGCCGCGTTTGCCGTATTTTCGTTTTCGAGCCTCGGTGGCTGCCCGAAATCGTCCGAATTATCCGAGGTGGGGTGGAATCCGTCCGAATTAACAAGGGTTTCGTCCCATAGACTCCTATATATATTTGTAGGGACCAGGCGCGAAGATCAAATTATCTGATTTTCCAAATTAACGGAAGTTGAATTAACGAGCTTTCCTAAATGACAAGCTGACAAATACAATGCTGAAGCTGACCAATTGCTCAACACATTCGAGGCCAAAGAACCTGGCAAGAATAGCGACATGCCATCGATTCAGCCAAGCTCATAAATAGGAAGCCTTTGAGAGTAAAGCTAAGCATTATACTTGCATGCATGTTCCTAACCTATTCACCTTTTTACAACTAGCTGTCTGTGAAACATACTATTATCAGTAAGGCAATTAGGTGTAAACAGCACATTGCAGCATCCCAAAAGTCTTTACATCAAACTTCCTCATAACGCCATACCGTCCTTTCAACAGCCTTAGGTGCACTGCATGTTTTTCATTGCAGGTTTGGTTGCAGCCATAAACTTGGAAAATACAGTTCAATTAGGAGACAGTAAACTCCTTAGGAATTGTGTAAAATGACATGCACATATCTGGTTTTATTTTTTATGACACTGAAGAAGACAAAACAAACCTGCTTGTCTTCAGCTGCTGGACTTCCTCCTTGAGCCTCATTCGTTCCTGTTGCAGCTTTTTTATCTCTGCCTCCATCTCAACCCTTGTCTTCTTCAGGTTCTGTCTTTCAGTCTACAATGAAAGCATCACAACAAGGCGCTAAAGCAATCACGAAAAACAAACAGAAAAGGAAGAGAAACATTAGTGGCAGCAACATCCGTCCACGCGCTTGGCCAGCGCCATCACATGAGCTGGTGCAGCAATCACCATGGTACGAAACCGCAACACAAAAGCATAGTTTTCAACAAAACTTGTTCGTGCACGGTGCCCTCCACAACGCGAAAGCCAAGAAGCTAATGTTCCGGCATTGAGGTGCACTCTGACAGCACAAAGCACAAATAAAAACGGCTGCAAATGTCATTGAAAGCCAGCCGTGCAGCTGTGCTGCATCCTCCGCTAAGTGGTTGGTGGTCCCCTATGCTGCAGCACCCCCATGTTGTAGCAGTCAGTGCATGTACTAAAGCTGTGTGCACTCTTCGCTATGGCGGGGAGGGAGTGTCAGCATCTAAAAGGTACACATACACAGTGGTCTGCCTATGATACTCTGCATTCATTTTCCACATCTGAGTGTAGCAACCGGCGCCGAGACAGGGATGAAAAAAATTTTGGACAACACACGTAAGGCGCAACTAGGTGCATATCTAGCTTTAAAGGGTTCTATGCAGCAGGTTGTGAAGGGCTCCAAATATAACCTCCAGCAATTTGGGCTAACATTACTCCTAGACCGTGGGCTCTGGCTTAAATTGAAAAATGTTGATAAACTCAACTCTGATGAGAACGCAGATAACTAGAGTCTCAAGATGAACGTTCTTTCACATTTATTCTTAACTGACGGAGCTGTGCACACAATTACATGACGGCTCACTCGTCTTTCACTGGCTATCTGCTCCCCGTTCTCGCGGCAGCACGGCGTCGGTGTTTGTTTTGGCAGCTACAGCTTTTCAGCCCATATGGGCCAGAACTTTTCCCCCAGCGCCGCCACCGCCGCCGCCACTAAATCGCCGAGAGAAAAGGCACATGTGGGACAAGCTTAAAAGCTTCAGTGCAGACGCCACCTTTTATTTATTTTTTCTTCTTGGCTGCGCATGCAATGCAGCCCATGCCTTTAGTCGTTGCCGTGTCCACGCGCGGTGACATCTTATGACAAGGAAAAGAAGTTCAAATTGCAGGCAGATAATGATAAGAGCTAGCTTGATTGGGACAGATGTCAGGTGCAATGCTCTTGCTGCCGACACTTGGCCCTATCCTGCTGGCGTGACATGAGAGGTAATTTAGCGTTCAAAGTCTATGAATAGTTAAAATGTGTTTTATTAAAACCAGGTATTCTGTCTGGTCTGCACATGCCTGCATGTAGTGTACCAATAAGGAGGAACCAGCCAGTGTGGGTGCTCAGAGAACCCTCATTAAGAGCTCATGGAACCCAGTTATGGAACCACTACCTTGAACCCATGTCGATTGAAATATCACTGATGGACTTTTTGTCCTTGAAAAGGCTTAGTGGGCACGGCTGAGCATCTTCATGAAGCACGGACGGATGACTCAAAATCCATTCCAGCATTTAGCCACTATTACTGAATATCAGTGATTGATGCGAATTTTTTTTGCTTTATGGTAGAGAAAGCGAGGCTCATTGGCTGTTTTGTGTCTGCGTTCCATTGGCTGATATGTTTTAACAATTCACTACACCTACACCGATAATCCCCAATTTTAGTTTGCATTGTACAACTAGCAAAGAAATTTTTTTTATGAATAAAATAAATAAAAACCAACTGCTAATTTTTCTAGCAAATCAACACTGGAAAATCCTTGGCCTAATTACGAGCAAACAGCAAGCCAAGCTGACACAAAGCAAGTTATGTTGATATATGTGAAAGCCATGATTGAAGGGGGTTGTACTTGCGAAGAATTGCAAATGCATGCTACCCCAGCAATTCATTTGAGGGAAAACTTTGTTGCTTTAGTAGAGCTCAGAGAACTGCAACAACTTGGGACAGTGCAGCTTCTGCTGCTTCGCCTTTTTTGTACTACTTGCTACAAAGGGTAGGCAAGCAAGCATACAGGTGCTCACTGTTACACCTAGTGGCAATTACGTGCAAGAAAATTCAATCCAAGGTACCTGCAAATCAACTCTCAGTTCTTCCATTTTTTCCTTCATGTTCTTGTTCTCCAGCGTGTACTTTCTAGTAAGCTGGGCGTTTGAGTCCAAGGCAGCCTCGAGATTCTCCTTGATGCGAGAGTTTTCGCACTCAAGCTCTGCACACCGCTCTCTCAGGGCAGCTTGCTCCTCTGCCTCTGCTGTCGCCTGAAGAAAGAAAAGCCAGTTGGCACATGCGGGTAAAACCACTCACCACCTTACCGGCAGGACTCATTTGGAGACATTTTACTATACAGTACTGACAACGTCATAAAGGCACTGCACTGCACAGACACTGCAATGGGTTCGTGGCCAAAGGAGCAAATGCGCGTGTGGCCAAATATAGATCCCTGTGTATTAACCTTTACAATAAAAGGCACAAGCTGTCTCACATGGATGGATACAAAGTAAAATTGCACTAAGAATGACCCACCAAATTGTATTGCATCACTTTCAAGCCGTTCTGATCGTTGGTTTTGTAAAATAAGGAGGCACACACTTGTACTAACTGCTTTTTAAAACGACCTGAAATATGGTACGTATCCGTACCGTAGTTTTTCTGTGCATAAGAAAGCTTACATTAGAATTGAAAATTGCTTCAACAAGTTATTACGAGGTAGCTGGCTGAAGGAAAAGGCTCAAAAGCTCAACAATTTTTCAAAATTTATTATTCCCACCAAACTGGGCCGCTTCAAAGTGCACCCGTGCTTGTATAAAACACAGAACATCAAGGAAGAATACTAGTGAAAGATAAAAACAAGCTGAATGGTTTGTTTGACTGTTTGGCATTCAGCATGCAAAGAAAAAAAAGTGCACAGGGGCACCACTGTCAGTTTTTCGTCACTTGCAGCAATTGGGACCACATTAGTGCCGCTGTCCTGAAAAGAGTAGCTGCATTCTTTCAGCTTGCAGTAGACTTCGATTTCACGCATACTACTTTCCAAGTGTGCCCAAGATGCCTCCCTTGGATAACATGGTTTTATTTTGCATTGGAAAAAGTTCAAAACTTTACGGATACAACAGAGCAGCGCTAACAGATGGGATGCGAGAAGAAGACACACACATGCAATGTGTTTTGTCCCATCTCTTAGTGCTTTTCCGTCGCATTCGTCAAGATGAACCAACCAACCTGACTCAGCCCTCTTCTTGAATCAAAACTTTGGCACGTGCACAAGACATGGCTGCGTCTTATCAAATGCACGAGCAATTACATGAATGATTATCTGTTGAATGGAATAAAGTTTCACTCCAAAAACTAATTTTACAATTGCGGGGTAATCAAGTAGCAAAGCTTTGAGTTTTTTTAATCTTCCGACACTAGACTTTTTTCTTAGAAAATTGCCCCTATGGTTATACTTTTTATTGATGCTTCAGAATGAAAGAATGAACCTCAACCTTTTTCAGCCCTGTAATTTTGATTTTCTTTGCAATTTTTTCTGCTTTTTTATGTCTAAGGTATGATAACCGTGCACAAGAAATTTAAAGCTCGCGGTGCAAGTGTTTACAGATTTAAAAGCATGGTATCAAAATAGGACATCAGGGCTTGGTGGGCGTAAACGACAAAAGAGCCTGCTTTGGTCACCGCAATTCACAAGTAAGTGAACCAAAAAGTGTCTTAGGAGTGTGGAGAGCTCTAAAGAAGTTCCTGTATTTTGTAAGAGATAGATGGATCTTGCATTTGCCACAAAAGATGCCACTCTCTCTTGTTTGCCTTTCCGTCATGCATAATTTCCCCTCCCTCTTTTCGTAGACAGCCGAGTGTTGCAGTTGATATGCCGCGTCAACTACACAGCTCGATGTGCTCGGCAGGTACAAGGCACAACGCATCTGGCTTGCACCCGTTTTCAAAACAGGCATTCACAATGGACGAGTTCATAAAAAGGAAGAAAATCTGTAGCGCCTGCATCTTGACCAAATGCTGTTCAGTACAAGCGACTAAAGGAGAGCGAGAGAGAGAGCGCAAATGTTTATTAAGCAAACAAATAGGATGAGCCGGCGCAGTTGGTGAAACAGATAGGATGAGCCGGCACAGTTGGTGAATGCCTCTTGGTCTACATCCCTAGTCCGGGATGCTGCAAGATCCCGCTGCCTCACGAGCTCGGCGTGCAAGGGCAGCTTGTGCCGTCATACTCGAGCACTCAAGGAGGAAGGTCTCCCAAGCCTCTTTAGTGGGGGTGGGGCGGGGAGGGAACTGTGCTGACAGGCCCACACTATGTGGGACAGAGAACAGAGCTCGTCACAGTGTGGGCACAAAGGATTCACTTTCGGGTCATAGCGAGCAGCCATGGCGGGATGCCAGTAGGTGTTCATCCCTAGCTGTCGCAGAATGTGTTCGTCTGCCTTCGACAGCTCCTTTGCCAGTGGAGGGAACTAGCGATGCCCGTCTTTGTAATAGCTGACGATTTCTCGAAACCACAGGAGCGACTAGAAATTTTGACTCGTCCGTAGTGCTACGCAGCGCTGTAATTTTCCCCAAGAACACGCGCTTATGCGTCATCAAGAAGCAGCAGCCAAACATGCAGCACTGTTCCCAGTATCGAGGGTGTGCCACATGTGCATCGGCGGTGCACAAGCTGCAGTGTGTACACTCACCACTTCCTGCAGTTTGCAGGCAGTGCTCACATCAGGGAATGAGCCATTAAAGAAAAAGATGCAAAGTGAGAAGTTCATTTACTCTCACTGTTCATTTTCACCAGTTATGGTTTGCGAACATGTGCACTGTCACTGTATGGCTAAATCCCAAAATTAGCCTCCTACGATAGCAAAAATTTTCATTTTCCAGTTCAAGAAAAGGCCATTTTCTGATCCCATTTAATTGCCACAGGGAACATGGATGTCAGTGGTCCAACAAACTCCTCAGTATAGGAGTATATGCAAAAAAGTTAAGCAGATGTTTCTTTGAAAAGATTACCCACCATCACTCAATGGCCACCACTGGCAACTGTTCAGTCCTGGTAATGTCAAAATCTCGCATGCAGAAAATGTGGCGCAGCGAAGGCTCTACGCATTCCACCTTACTCATGAGGTGACCAAGATTTCTCAGCAGAAGAGAAGAATGGCTAGAGAGATATAAATTTTAAAATTTGCTGTACCACGGGCTTTTCAGCCATGCCTTCCCAGCTGTTTCTTCTTCCTCAGACTGAAGAGTTCAGTAGCAGTTTGAGAGCAGTGATGCCGATAGCAAATGGAATCCTGGGGTAACAGTCCAGGAAAAATCAATAGATTCTTAGTGTGAAGCCTGCTTACGGAAAGAAAACGAGCGCAAAGGATGGAGACACAGAACAGGAACACAGGACAACGCTGGAATATCGACCTGTGTTCCTGTTCTGTGTCCCCGTCCTTTGCGCTGGTTTTCCTTCTGCAATCATGTACAGACTCGCCCTGCTCTCCACTCTACTGAAGCCTGCTTATTCTGGCAGGTGGCTTACCTGCCCATTTTGCCTGAAGCCTGCTTGACCTTGAATACCAAGCCTCAAACTGAAACCAAAGTGCTAGCACACCTAATTTGCATCTGGCCTAGCCAAGCCAAATTATTTGTCATTTTTTCTTTTTTTAGCTACTGAGAAGTTAGTTTTGCAAAAATTTGAGCAAGGTCCAAAGGGTTATAGGCATTCGAGGAGAGGTTATGAATCGGTGATGCACGAACATGATTGCTGCTGTACATGTGCAGCAGTGCCAATCAGAATGCACCCCTGCAGTGACCAATCAAAACGTACCTGTACAACAGCAACAGTCAGATATACATCAGCTGAAAAGCACTGACCCTTTCTGAGGGCGCTTGCAAGCAATAACGGGCAAGGAGGTTTGAGGAGGAAACAGGCAGGAAAAGGGGGAAGGTTGCTACCCTTAAAGGAACCCTGAACACAATTCCACCCAAATTTTGCTCTTAAAAAACAACCAGTCCTATTCTTTTACAGAATATGCCCACGTTTGTCCACCTGTAAAACAGGCATATTTATCCAAGAAAATTGCTCTTAAGAGCTTCTCACCACTTGCACGAAACTCGTGATGTCTGCACTGAAAAGAACTCTTATCACCATTTCGAAGTGAATAGCAATGCAGCTTATAGCCTCTGATCCAAGCGAAAAACTCTGCTGACGCACCGCAGTCTACTCACAATATCGACTGATAGCGACACTTGTTGTACATCACTTCTTGACGTCCCTGCTGTTATGCAGGCCAACTGCAATTTTTTTCTTAGTGTCCCTTTAAGATAAAGGAACCTGAGCCAAATAGGTCAAGACTACCCCCGAGGAATAAAATGAATGCAGCTGCCACTGCCAGATATCTGCAATGGTGATACCTTACTCACACCACGGACCATTGTCGGTTGTACATACTGTGGAGCTGGCTTAGTAACTCATGCATGAACTATTTAGTTTCCCATGCCAATACTACTGAAACCTCCAAATTACTTTGTGTCGGTGTATGCTTTTCAGTCTCCTTGTGGTTTAAATTCCTTACATTTTCTGCATGCACTATGGCAGCAAGAGCAACTGCCGTCTGTTGAGGCCGAGTACACACATATAAATGAAACCTGCAAAAAGACCCAAGGAATTGCCAGCATCACGCACCTCTCCGACTTGGACGCTTAAGTCCTGCACTGCAGACTTGTTGATAATCCTGCAATGTTGAAGGCCATCGTTTATCTTGCTCAGCATGTTTGGCACCAGTGGACCACTGAAAGCGTTGACGGCCACTATGAGAGACTCGCCAAGCTGCTTCGGAGGCAACCCGACCAGCAACCTCTGGGCAACCACCTCCCGGCCCGTGTCTGTGCGCGCTGGTGCCTTTGGCGGCGCTGGTGCCGTTGGCGGCGCTGGTGCCGTTGGCGGCGCTGGTGCCGTTGGCGACACTGGTGACGTTGGCGACACTGGTGACGTTGGCGGCACTGGTGCCGTTGGCGGCACTGGCTCCTTCTCTGCTTGTGATGAATCAGGCTGCTGCACACTCTCCTGTGGTTGGGTCACACACTGTTGAGGTGGTTGGGCCACAAACTGCTGAGGTGGTGGGGTCACACACGGTTGAGGCAGCTCGAAGGCCTTGGCATTGGGATTCAAACTGCAGTTGGCATCTAGTGTACCATTGTTGCTGGCAGATTCGGCTGGGGTAGCAGCCGTCTCAATGGAACCGACTGCTTCGATGTACTGTGATGTCTCTTGAAACCCAGCGGGTTCCTCTTCGTCGCATTCTTCTTCATCAGTGTCATTGACTTCAGGATCCTCTTCATCCTAGAAAGATGACCATGTAAAGCAAGATTAGGGAAGTTTACCTATTAGCATCCACCTCAGCACAACCCCACAGAAGCAAAGGAAAACTATACAACAGTCGTAGAAACGTTGCAGTTGAACAAAATTCATCCTAACCTGGGGCTCACACCTGGGACCACAATATGTCTGCAGCAGTTGCTTTGCCAACTAAGCTAACCAGGGCTACCAGCAGTTTTGGCAGAGCGGGGATGAACTGAAATAGGTCCGCCTTGGTGTATGCCCCTATACACATGGTACAAATGGCGATATGAAACTGGAATGCATAATGTTTCATGCTTTGTTTCATGTTAACTGGAACCAATATACACAGTCAGCCCTTTTTCTCAAGATCATATTGCAGGCTTTTAAAACAATGTTTTGCCTCTTCATTAACCAATGCAAGCTGCTGTAACTATTATGAAAACAGCCAAGACTTATCTGCACACGGTCAAGTATTGTTCAGCAAATATGATCCAGTATACTGACAAGATCTTCCAACAGGGTGAATTTTTCAAAATGGCTACACCCAAGAAACAACTACACAAGAAACAAGTGATACATTTATCACGTAGAATGTGAGCTCTCGTGCAGTTCATTCATCAATTCACCTTCAAGCACTTCCATGCAACATATTGCCAACAAAGACAAAAAAAGCCAAAGAAAAAACCAAGATGTTTTCAACCAAGGTGCAGTATTAACCGAGCAGCCTTGCCCTTTACGACCACACTATCAAGCAAACCTTGTGCATCAAGTTCTGCACATTCTATACTTTCTTTCAACTTGCTTGCACGGTGCAAGCAAGTGCGAACAGGTTTCTCTCTTAACATGAGTTGCCTTGAAACGATAAGAATATGAAGAGCATTTTACAGTGGTGTTTGTAGCAGAAAAGACCACTTTGTGGTGATTTCCACATTTTATAGCATGATCTCACAGCTGAGACAAAGAGCCCACTAGCGACTAGAAGTTTAAAAGCTGGAGTGCCTCATGACAGTGTAAAACAGTAACTTAAAACCATTAATAGAAACTGCAGAAAGAAATAGTAGTAATTATTAAAAATGTAATTTCAATTCCATGCCCCATTTTCATTGCATTTATTTATTTGCGCAGCCTCTCACCAATGCCTGCAGCCATTTTGTCTTTCCAGCCTTAGCCAATAGCACAGCCCGCATATATGAGCCAAGATATATCGAAATTTTGTTTGCATCAAACAGTCAGAACATCTCCTCGAAAATTCCATGTAAAAGTAAAGCACTACTGTTCACATTTACATATCAAACACGCATTCAGCAGAACATTCAATATATTACACAGCATGCCACGCCTCTGCAGGCAGCATTTTTAATGGTGCTTTTCAGCCACTTTTCGTGCATGGTGACTGGTCGGCTGCGTAGCCTTGAGCACCTGCTAGCAGCACTGCCACTTTGAAAAAAACCGTGTGAAGAAGTGAACGCGGCGTGTGCTTAAGGGTAGCCTTCAGTTTTTGTACTCATTTTCCATGCCACATTGCTGGCATGCAGTGACGCTGACCCAACAACAGTAGCAGTGGCCCTCGCTTACCGTGCTTTGCTGCCAAAGGCATTGCGGAAATGCACTGTACCTTCATTTTAATTCGACCCCTCATGACAGGTAGTGGCTAGTTCCAAAGCCGTATTAGCTACGGCTTCGATGCGAAGCAGTTTAGGCCTAGCAATGCCTAGCGAGGTCTTTCTCGGCCTCAAACATCCTGACAAATCAATCATTACTCTCTCATCGACATCGGCTATCTTTTTCATATGTCTTGGTTTTTGTAGCATGTGCGTTAACAAAAAATTGCGAGGGGACATGTAGGCTCCACCTTAAGAGTATGATGCGATTGCATAATGGGTTAATTCCCATATATGCAGAAGGTCGTTCTCTACATTCACAGATCCCTGCGAGTTCTCATGCCCCTCTTGGTGCAGTGGTGCAGCGGTTAACTAATGCGCCACTGCCCTGCGATGGCGGGTACTCCCAGCGGTGAGCCACACAGCAGCTGTATTATCAAGATATGTTTCCCAGTTTTTACAACTTCTGAGTGGCAGGAGTTACTATGTATGCCTGCTTTGCTATTTCATCTGCATTCACTTCTTATTTTGGTTGCATTTCTGCTTTTTCAGAGTCAAGTGAAAACTGCATGGAATGAAAACCTGTACAAAATGAAGAACTATTCTCTGCTTCACTACGTCATCCAGATTTGAACTATACAATGACGAAACAACAAAAGGCTCTGACCTGATATTCCGAGCCGTCATCAGGAAGCGACACCTCGTCAGGTCCGCAGAAGTTGTGCCCCCGGGGTCGCATGCGCGCGGTGTGCACAATGTCGCCATCGAAGGTGAAGCGCAGCGATCGGAGCAGGAAGCTCTGCAGGCCACCTGCCTGCGTGATAACCTTTTGGGCTGTCTGGGGAAAAGCAGCCACCTCTTCAGCCAGGCACTTATCATGGATGGACAGGGGGCCTCTGCTCTCAATCACATCCTCAAACAGCCTGCAAGGGGCAACCATTGGTCAGGTAAGTTAATGACCCCGGTTAATTAATACATGATTAAGTAATGATCAGTTACTGCAAGACTAATGACCACAGAGCTGCAACCTGCTAACCGCCTTTTCTAGCTATTCCTTCTAACAAATCATGGCCTAAAATCACCCCAAAATCATCCGTAAACCTTTTGATCTCGGACAACTTGGATCTGGTTTCTGAAAAGCAGTGGCAGGAAACCACAACATCACTGCTGCCACGTATGCTTGTAATAATGACTATATCAGAGTACCATATATACATGTGTAAGGGTCGCATCCAAACTTTCCACAAGCCACGCTGCGAGCAACAGTGTGCTTGATCGCGGAGGCGACGTATGCGCATAAGAGCTTCCAGGTGGCGTCCACGGATGGCACCCAAGGGCGCGGCTCATCATCATCATCGTCGACTTTTTCCTCTGCTGCAAGCTCCCGCTATCAGTGGTGGTCCAGCCACTTCAAGTTCTGGAGCAATTTTTAGAGCAGGAAAATATCCATTTTGGAGCACCTTTATATCAGAACGGTAATCCTGGAGCAACCTGAGAGCAGCACGACAGAATAAAGGAGTCACAAAGAAGCGTTTGTTCCTAATGAGCTAAAGTTGAGCCATGTGTAGCCAAGCCAGCACACAATTTTTTTTTAATTTCGCAGCCAGTGCACAACGTGATAGCGCTGAAGCTTCTTCACACGTGGCATCGCACGTGGGGAAACACAGAAACGGCAAACAGCACTTGACGAGCGCAGAATTTTCGACGCGCTGGAAGAAAGCAAGTATGACGCGGACTGAATCGAGGGCAGCACGCATGTGTTTGAGCCTAACTGGAGCGGCAATTAAGACTTTCAATAAATAAACAAACAAACAAACAAACAAAATGTCCGCGACAACGCAATCGTCGTTCTAAACCGAGACTAGCTCGGGTGGCTGGCTGATAAGTGCAGTCGATAGCTGCCGCCGCTTCGGGCTGGCAGCAAAGCTCCAAAACCGTACTACACGGCCCGACACTACCGCCCTACTGCTGGAGGCCTGCCGATAGAACACCTGCAGCTGCGCTCATGTCAAAGGGGCGCCGATAAGCAATGTGACATGCAGTTCAGGCCTGGGGACAAATATTTGGGCGATCGGTTAGTCGAGCACGTCATAGCATGACACGGCACCACTTTGGGAGACCTCCGGAATTGACTGATGCGAGCCACTGGGCGTCGGAATAAACGAGCTCCCAACGCCATAGTCTTACACAGACGTTTGGCGGGACTGTGGCGGCAGTCCGGTTTATCTGAATGAACCGGGGTTGAGGAGTAGGAATAAACTTTTATTTAGTTCGGTTGAATTAACGATGCTTTACAGTAGAATATTCCAGCTGCTGCTCCTAATTTCGCAAATGATATATATATCCCTCTCTCGTGGCGGCGCAAGGTTACCACTGGCAACGGTGTTTTTTTTTTTGCAAAATTTCGGGCAATTCCTTGTAATTTTAGGAATTCCCCAAAGGTTTTAGGCAAGATTCGTAAAATCATAAGACAGGTCAAAATTCATACATTTTACAGAAAAATCGGAAGAGTTGGCAGGTATGTTTTCCTTCCTCCATGGCGCACATGGAGGAAGGAAAACTCGGGAGAGGCCCTCGCTATCCGAGCTGCACATCAAAAAGTGTGCCAGAAGTGATGTGTTTTCGCAAAGACTACTGGGAGTCTTTGGCCGCCGGCGCAGCCAATGGTAACGCTGGGTGCAGCGGTGTTATCTGCTGCACTGTCTGCTGCAAATGCGCAAGCGTGCTTAGATGGCGGCCAAGTAGGGGGGATGCAGGGGTGAGCCGGCTTCAAAAAATGCGATGTAACTGCCTCTCCTCATTTGTTTTCTTTTCTTTCCTTCCTCCATGATGTGCATGAATAAACTGGCTGCTAAATTCTACCATGTGTCAGCCCAACAATGTGCTCTAGGCTGCTAACTGCGGAAACGTTTTTGTATGTTGCCAACTGAAAGCCTGAATGATTTTAAAAATAGTCGTTTCCCCGTAACCGCATCTTCTTTATGGCGCAATATTTATAAAACTGTCGCTTTTGAAGAGGACTGGCGAAGCAAAATGTAAATGTATTAGAATGGCGCAAATGGCGCAGCTGGAGCACCACTGCACTGTCTACATCGGCATCAGTATCACCAGCTTCAGCCTTTTGTAGCTGTCAAGGGCACAGGAGTTGTGGTAGCATGTTAGTTCACCGTAGTTGTGGCTTTCACATGCTGCAGCCAAGCGTTGCAGTTTTAGCACGATGGGCAAGCAGCTCGATATCTACACGGCTGGGAGTTAGCTGTCGAACATGGCAAGCGTGCAGCGGGCAGGAAATTCGACGTGGCCAAGAATTGCGTCCAATGATGGTGCAACGAACAGGATGCACTGAGGAACACGGGCTGCAAAAAGTGCGCTTTCCGAGGCAAGCCAGGCAAGTTTCCCAACTGGAAGAAGAGCTCTGCTGAATGATGGAAGCGTGGAACAACAGCTACGCATTAACAGCGGACATGCTGTGCTCCAGCTCGGAGTCTGAATACTCCGCGAGTGACGAGTGAACGTTGAATAAACGCCGCTCAATCCCCGATTGGTGTGCTTGTACTAAAAAAATTTTTTTTTCGCACATCGCGTGTATCGGTCGCACCCCGAAAACTGGCCCTCAAATCTGGGGAAAAAAAAAGTGTTGCCCTTACACGCGTTTATACAGTAACTTCTTGGCACCAAGATGGGGGGAAAAGTGCCAAGAACCGAAATGTGGGTCAGTGCATCTGCAGGTACTAGATGAGTTACAACACTAAAACATTTGTGGGCAGTACCGCCACAAACCCCTATCCATATCTCCTAGAAAGCAGCACTATGCACCGAGCAACACAAGAAAAATTTGTCGCATTTTTTAGCGATGCTGCCTAACAGTTCGGGTAACAGCAGTACTGCTAAGCACAGTACAGCATGGGCACCAGATTCCTTTCTTGAGCCCACACACGCATGTGCAGGCCAGCCTGAGCAAAGTAACTGGGATACCAAGAAAATCCATGTTATACACGTCTCCTGCTAGGCTGTCTCACTTCATGCTATAATTTGAGCACAAAGGTATAAAATGGCCATACTCTCAACAACAAGTTATTCAGCAAGGAAATGCTTTCTGAGCCAAAAAGATGCAGAGAGCAGAGACTCTGCTATACAGACAGTGCAAGAACGTGATGAGAAGTCGCTAAAAGCTTGTCAGCAGCGCAAGTGTCCTGTGTCCTAATTAATAATACAAACTGACACAAGCTGCGAGTTGTCAAGCCATGCCAAGACCCTAAAAAGATTATATCAGCCCAGCAAATTCATTAGGCAATATTCATAGATAAATATGTTTCCCTTTGAAAGAAAACAAGAAAAAAAATAAGTGTGCCACTTTAGTGCCAATGACGACAACAGAACAGCAAAATAAGCGTGCCACATAGTGACAGTGATGGCAACAGAACAGCACACTGACAAACAAACAGTAAAAATCGTGTCAACATATTATAAAAAAAGATGTGGGAAAATACCACACTATCCAAGAAAACGCATGTTCCAAGGCCCCTAAAATGTGAAAAAATAAAAAAAAAACGTGATTGGAAAATGAAGTACAAATGCATTTACTGACACATTCACTTTCCAAGAACTCTGGCCAGCTTTTTGCTGGCTCAGGATGTGAGCAGCTTTTCAAGTACTTGCAGACTTCTTGCACTGCCCTTGGCTAGAAGAACCTTGGCAGCCCAACCAGCATGGTGACAGCAGCCAGGATCTCCTTTGTTGTGATTATCATCATTAACGGATGCTTAGCAGGAACTGCCACCATAGTTGACTGCTGCTGCTCGTCACATGACCCCAGGCTTGCCTGCTCGTACATTTGACCACCTTTTGCTGTTCTAGCCCGGAAACGTCAACTAGAAGAAAGACTAATTCTGTGGGACATTTCCATTGCTCATGATTTTGACAGAGTGAATTGGAAGACCACACTAACAAGGAACATTGCAAGAAGTCCTGTAGTAACTGCTGGCATACGGTAAAATATCAGCTAAAGGCTCGTTGAGCTTGCCCCAAAGAGCAGTCCGTACAGCTAACCATTTGGGAAAATGCAAAGAGGTTTCAGCGAAAATATACGCACTGGTATATAGTTTCATTCACATCTGCATTGCTGGCACCATGGACACTGCCGTGATGTTGAAGAACTGCTTCCAGAGCTGCTTCGTTGTGCCTCAGTTCCTCAGGAATGTAGAAAGGTACCTCAGGATCAAGCTGTGGAATCCTGAGCACAGGGTGAACACACTCCATTACTCCCAAACAATCTGGCTAGTGTTGCATGACTACACACATGCAGCTACATCTAACTCCGTACATGACAAAAAGAAATTACTACAAAGATACGTTAACTGCTGATGTGTGCAAAGACAATCCAGCTCTTAAACCACAATCTTCTGCCACTTACATTTCTTTCTGTGTATGGCAGAACGTTTTCCAGTCACCATGTTCCTCGACAGCATTCTTGTATTCAGCCAGTCTTCTAATCCTTTCCTGGTACTCTGAACTGGAGAGAGAAAGAGAAAGCACAGCCGATGCAATAAAAAGGAAAAAGATAACAAGGGCGGACAACATTGTTCCGCATCATAAGCAGCCAGATAACATCCCCTGAAAAACAAAACACCTGCCAAAAAATTTGCTGTCCTCAATTTAATTTCATGTCTTTTCAATAGCCTCCATGTTTTGGCCCAAACGGGAGTAATGGCCGGATACAAGTGCCATACACTTTTCTTCTGGCAAGACGTGCAAATATTGAAATTTTCGAATATGAATACAGTAAAGCTCGTTAATTCGGGAATCCAAATAATTCAAACAGCCTGCTCAGTCCTGGCCAATGCCCATTTAAGTCCAAGGCATTGTATGCTCATTAATTCAGGTGGGTCTCGCACCGATTGATTCAAAGGGGCTCCTGAAATGGAGCCGCATCCGGGTATGGCCGGAGCGGCAGAGATCATTGAAATAGCCGTATTCAAATCCTGAATTCTATGCTGTACAGTTGCTCACAGCCAGTGCACCTCTGACAAGAGTGTGCAACACCAGACACGTCAAATAACGGACGGCCCAGTCTCCTAGAATAGCCCAAACACATACAAAAGTGAAAACAAAATTCAGCTTCGTGCCAGCCCTCAGCAACAGCTACTAGACTAATCATCAGTCAATCAACTAATGTTTTGAATGCTGACTGGCACATCGCTGGCGTTTTCTTTCCATTTTTTTCCTACTCCCCGCTTCGGCGCCACTCAGCATTTCCTTTGCTTCTATTCGCATGGTTCAATTCTTACAGTGTGCCGAAACTGCATGCTTGTCACATGCAGTTTGCAGTTCGTGCAGTGAGGCCTCCTCACTAGCGACAGTGCCACTTATGAGGGGCGCAACACAGTAGCATGAAGCCCCACCACATAACACAGTGAAGAATGGCGGGGAGGCCCTTACGATTTTGGAGCAGTTCTGCTTCGATGCTCCTGACACAATGCACGCATTAAGCATTGATGGTAGAAATTTCAGGAGCCCTTCACTACGGCGTCTTTTTGAGGTGCTCTTCGTATGTTTTGTGGTGTAACCCACGATGCGAGACATTCATGGTGGCCCAGAAGCCATTAAGAGCAGCTGGTCCTTTCCCAATGCTCTTTATCGCTCACATAGCTCTGATGTTGACCTCAAAGGCCCTAGAGCCGCTCTTCCTTTCGTGAGGACCGCTCAGACTGGAGGGTACCACAGGAAATGCATTAAGGGGGGATGAGGGTCTTGAAAACTTTTTTTTTATTTCTTAACATATCTTCCTGAAAATTGGCATGCAGATATATCTTTGAATGCTAATCCCAAATATATATTCAGATTTCATATATCTAATCTAGAAATGAAGATATGGCAAAATAATTTATGCCACTTAGGTCTTTTCTTACGGGCCATTATGGTGATTTCTTAATTAAAAAAACTAGTTTTAAAGTAATGCTGTCATTTTTAAGGGCCCATTGCACATCCTAAAGCTAATGAAATTTTTATAAAGTCATCACATAGGTCATGAATGAATAACAAAGTAGGAAAAAAAAACAATGTGGGAGTAATTAGCTTACATCTGACCTAATTCCTAGTCTATTGGGTTTAATGAAAATTGGAAAGCTTTAGGATGTAGCTGAGGTGTTGCTGAAAAAAATGATACCTACTTCAATAAAATCAGTCGATGCAAACATTATGAAAAGTTCCGTAAGACAAAGGCATTTGATCGAAAAAGCAAAGCTGAGAAAATTGCATTCAAAGTTTTGCTTTCTCTGCCATTTTTGTTTATTGATCATATGGAAAAATTTAATGCTTTAGCATGCAGCCCAGTCATCGCTGAACACAATAACACCAAATTTACAGAAATCTGTTCATGTAAAGATTGTGAAAACCTCTGTATTGCATTAGCACTTGACAAAAAAAAGCTCAGAAAATCACTTGCTATTTTCTTTGAATCTGCCACACATTCTCAAAAGTCCTGGGCAGTAGTCCTGGGTGCTGTCAGGCTTGTGCTTCTTGGCCATCCTCTTCTTCACCTTTTCAGCATTGGTGTGACCCTTATCAGACCTGCACAGCCTCTGTTTACCTTTTTCAAGGCTCCTACCAATGAGGCAGCTCCCAGGCCTGTAACCAAGCTGTGCTGCAACAGCTCTGCTGGTTGCTGCCATTCCTTGGTTGAAGCGAGAAACTGCTTCTTGCGAGGTTAAAAACAGGACAGTGAGGAGTGTCTAATGCGAATGTTCAAGCTTCAGTTTAGAGCGCACATCGTCTTGGCGCTCTGCCAAGTTCGCCGAGGTGCGGGAATAGCATCTTCCTGTGAGCCAGTCAGCCAGAACTTGCGCTCTGTTGCTGGAAGCGCACGAAGCGATTCGCAATACTCGATGCTTGCACTTCTGCAGTTTCTGCGGACACAAATTGTGTTCTCAGGTGAGCTTGAATAGTGCGACGTCCACTGGCCGAACAGTCAACGCTGCGATATTATCGGCAAGGACGGCCGCCGGTGCATCCGCGGCAGCGAGCGTGCGCCCGCGTTGCATTTCCATCGAAGCGCCGGAACTCGTCGATGGCATGGGACTGCGTTCACTGGCGGTTGTTGGCTGCGGAGACATCTCGGCATTGAACAGCTCACCATGGAAGCGGGTCTCTGATGCTCTGCAGTCGGGCAGCGATAACCGTTGCAAGCCCACTCCGTGATCTGTGCTGGACAAACTTGCGACGGGACGCTCGCGTATGGCGAGACTCACTGGCATGTCGATCGTCACTGGTGAAGTAACGCTGCGCTCGCGCTTCGACGGCGAAAGATCATGGTTTGGTTTTGGCCGGACGCTCGGCTCGGCTAAACCACCTGCTGACAATCGCCGCTTCTTCCTTGCTGCGACGGGTTTGCGTTTTCGCTTCCCGTAGGCATGCTTCGTCCGGTACTTCTTTTCGAACGTGCGACAATCCATTGTACGTGGTCAAGGTCCTCGAAACACAAGTGAAGGAAAAGCTTTCCAGCAGCAGACAAAAGCAGACGCTCCATGCGTCAGCCGTCATTATGCCGTGGCGTCAGTCAATGAGGAGGCACCTTACAATGCGCCGTGGCACAGAGCCAATCGGGGCGCGGCATCCATTGGCTGCTTCGTGGTGCCGTCCTGTGGTTTTAACTTTTTTGTGCGCTTGCTGGCTGGCAAGGAAGGAATGGAAGGGCTGGGACAAAGAGTCGGGCTTTCCAACGATACCAAAATGGCGGCGCTCTGTGGCAGGAAAGCTGAGCAGTCACGCCTTGAACTTCGCGGCTTTTCCGCGATTTCGGGCGGATGTCTTGACGCCGGCACCGACAAATATATTTATTTTTAGTGCTTAGTTTGTTTTTTGGTGAAATATTTCAGTACAAGATAGAAATGATGCTGTAGATTACGAAAAGCGTACATTTCAAAAATCGATTTTTTGTGCAATTTTCGCAATGTGATCCCCGCTTCCCCCTTAAGTTTAGATGAACAATGAAGTTTTAACTTGTCGCTTTAACTTGTGCAGGTAACAGCTCGAACAGTGAAAGCGCAGTGCGGAGCGAATCGCACAGTAAATACTATTGACAAACCCCTAGAAATAATTCATCTGAATAAAATCTGCCACACAAAATGAGCTCAAATTTTGGAACTTAAGCTTAGCACATAGGGAATATAATGCATTAAGAAGCCTGTTTTAAAATTGGGTTTCATGGCCTTTTTAATGTGGCAACCAGGTTCCTCTCCGAATCTGGGAGGACTGGGAGACCTCACTACGGTCAGCGGACCTGGCCAGGCAGAAGATCGCCGTCATGGACCAACACCACATGAACGTTAGACCGTGAGTGGGGTCGTGCGGAGACCCAGGAGGCTTGCGGGCCTCAAATTCTCTTGCTGAATAGTTTTTCCATCCATCCACCAGCAAGCAACAATAATGAAATGACAAACTGCGAAGCAATGAAAGCGAAGACCCTATCTTTGCCAGGTATGCAATGCAGCCTATGCAATGAGAAGACGGACTGTGAATAGTGCATCACGTGAAGCAGCAGCCACCTATTGTTCTAGGTTTACATACCTGACACACCTAAGGGAGCCTTCAAAGCAGCACATACCCACAAAATGATGGCAAAAGAGTCAAGCTTACTAGAGTCCTTCACCGGCGTTTATCTCCAGGACTCTGACTGGCCTGTTCCTCTTCCTCTTCCATTTCTTGGCTCTGCCCTCCAAAAGAATGTCCTGGGTGAAAGAGGGTGACGAGTTACGTCATAAATGAAACACTAAAAGCCCCCAGCACAACAGGAGTGGTGCTTCAGCTTTTCTGATGGCATCACATTAATAAATCTCACACTGACACTGTAAACTGAGGGGTTTTATTGTTCGGGCACTTGTCTGCTGGCATCACATTAATAAATTTTACATTGTAAACTGTGGGGTTTTATTGTCCCAAAGTGACACATGGACTATGAGGGACATCCTAGTGGAGGGTTCCGGATTAATTCAAACCACCTCTGCTTCTTTAATGTGCACTGATACCACACAGCAGCAAACAGGCACCTTTTGACTTTAACTTCCATTGAAAATACCAGCTTTTCCAGCTTTGTATCACAAAGCAATGCGAAGATAGGGGCAAAAAAATGCATCTGTGCACAGAGCAGCCGCTGGTGCAAGCACTGCGTTCACTTGAGCACATTTTACCTCACAACAACGGAATGCTTTCAGCCTCAACATCACCAGTGCAGTTTAACTTCAGTGGCTTACAGCACTCACTTATGCATCACTGATCAATTCAAAGCACTTAAATCGCACAGCTGTACCTGAAAGGTAAGTTGAAATATTCCACTCAATAATTAGGTGACAAGAAGCTGGCCACAGGAAATATTCTCAGAATATGACGAACAGTTTTCAGTCCAGCTCCACACATCTCATATTAACAAAATTCACCATTTATTTGACAAAGTCTCCAATTCAAAGTTGGAATGCATTTCAGTGATGTTCAATTATTGTTCAACTATGCATCAACTGTGTTAGGGTGGTCCCGTGAACATGCACAAACAACCAAGAACACCATACACGCAGGAATGATGTCTATTAAGCAAACTTTCATTACATAAACTTACATGAACTTTCATTACATGAGTCGCCACGGTGGCACAGTGGTTATGGCGCTCTGCTGATGACCCGAAAGACATGGGTTCAATCCCAGCTGTGTCGGTCGAATTTCGATGAAGGCGAAATTCTAGAGGCCCATGTACTGTGCGATTAAGCGCATGTTAAAGAACTGCAGGTGGTCGAAATTTCCGGAGCCCTTCACTACAGCGTCCCACATAGCCGGAGTTGCTTTGGGGCGTTAAACCACCATAAACCACTACGTGAACTTGCAGTGCAGGTAGGCTTTGCAGTTTGAATACAGAAGCAATGCCAACTAACTATTAGAAGTGTCCGAACTTTCTATTATTCTCTAGGAGTTGACAAAAAAAAATATACAGCCCAAATGCACAGAGCACACTGGATAAAATAACTTAGCATTACAGTACATACGTCATCAATGTCTTCGTCTTTCTTCAAAACATATGGGGCATCTGAAAAGAAAAAATACTTTTACAAAAAGCAACAAATAAGCTACATCACAAGTGACACAAAGAATGTAGGATGGTCTGAAGTTTCACACATTTTCCACTCCATGTCATCCATCCACTGCTTGCTTTTACCTCTGGCCAATTATTGATGGGTAGTTATAAAGTAAAAAAAAAAAAAGAAAACACTGATGCAGCTTTCATGACATCACACTTTTTCACCAACAGGAAGGCACTTTTGTTACCTGCATGGCATGCAAGACACTGCATTTAAAGAGACACTAACAGGAAATATCAAACTAAGTAAGTTGGGTAGACTATTCCTCGGGAGCACTACAACATTTCGTCTGTGTGGAAAGGTGGCTGCACTGCAAGGAAAATCACAAATGAAAGTCCCAAAACCTTTTTGCATTCAAAGCACCCATGAACAATGAGCATTTCCATGACGCATTTGTCATGGAGCTTTTTGACCATTCAGAGGCACCACTTGCAAAGAACGGAAATGCAGCCAGAAACTGACAATACCAGTTGTTGGGCGAGTTGGTGCTGACGATGATCCATAACAGCGCGACAGACGGGACAAAGAAGAGGAGACACAACACACAGCGCTGTGTGTTGTGTCTCCTCTTCTTTGTCCCGTCTGTCGCGCTGTTATGGATCATCATCAGCCAGAAACTGAAACCAGTTCTGTTGCACCATCAGCCTTCACACATTCAACATTGCTCTAAGCAGCTAATACTGAGAATGAAAATCAAACAGTCCACTCACCACCATGCAACGGCTGTGCAACTTGTGCACTTTCAGTAGAAGCAGCCTCAGATGGTTCATTTTTGGTCTCACCAGGCTTCCCTGGCGCTGCTTTTGGCTGAGCTTTGGACGCCTTTGCAAGACGTTCAACCGATGATTCTTTTGAAGGCTCCTCAGTTGTGGCACCACTAGCCGGTTCTCCGGCTCCGCCTGCAGCCACGGCAGGATCCTCTTCCCTCTCGGCAGAAGGCTGCTTGGCAGATGGATCTGGAGCACGCCGCTGCTGCTTTTTCTGCTCTCGTTGCTCTAGTTTCTTCTCCTTTCTGAGGGAATGTAATGAGAGCAACAGCACAATGTCAACTAAGTCACAGAACACAAGCAGACCGAGGGAGAAACCTAAATACATGGCAAACTAAAGACATGCAGTGAAAACTAGCTGCTTGGGGACTACACAAGATCCATAACCTTTAAAGCCATTGAAGTCATCACGCACGCTCTAGGTGTGACTTAGGCCGCTAGCTTTCAGCGAAAAAATTGTGGATTTAAGTATTTTCCCTGGAACTGTGTGCTAGCAACCACTTTCTCTTTTATGGTGCTATTATTGTCTCAGACTTCACCTAGAATGACAGTGCGATGAAAAAATGACTAATTTAGCTTACTTGCAAGAACATGACATTAGAAGGAGAGCCTGAGAACTAAGCAGAATTTTAAAAGAAATCTGAAACTTCAAAGGCAACCATAGCAGAGACCTCCCCCCAACAACGCAGACAACGCTGCATGAATGCTGAAGTACGGAAGCAGAGGATATGTCAACATCGAGAAACAATGCTTCAGATGTACGCACTGCACCAAGTGAAGCAAAGCCTCCGATATTTCAATACATGCAGCCTCCCACTTAGCAGCAGTTATTGTTATTCGATGTCTCAGGCTGCCAAGTCCTGCGCCCGGTTTGCCCTTCTTTGCTTTCCTTACTCCACCCAGCGCTTTCAATGACTTCTCTTTCCCAGCAACCTGCATCACCTTCTTTCCACATCTATAGCCAACTGCTCCTCTGAAAGTCCCCATCACACACTTTACCCCAAGGCCATTAACAAGCTGGCTTCTCCTAGTGGCTTGTATTTCAATGCTGATGGTGATAGTTGCTTTAGGTACCCTGAAAGCTAAAAAAAATATAATATACACCATGTTCATTCCTTGGTTCCGAATATAATTCAGTGTGCATTATGAAGCATTACCGTATTTACAAGATTGTAAGTCGACCTATTTTTCAAAATTTGAATACCTGAAGTGGGGGGGGAGTCGACTTACAATCGAAATGAAAACATGGCACTTTAAGTAAAGGCGAGACAAACGAGATATCGGGCATGCTACAGCATGGTTGCATTTTTGCTGCGTGGCTCCGACGCATCGCTCTTGGTGCTAGCCTTGAGCAGCTGCTATGTCAACACGCAGAAGTTGCATCCCCTCGCCCGCGTGGGCGGCGGCCGATGGCAGCTATCGATAAGCAGCAAACTGGCACCCCGCACTCCTCACACGTGGCTGCAGACTGCGGTTGCTGATAAGTGGCCGCGGCCCGATAACGCAATCGCGTTCTACCGGAAGCTTAAGCGTATAAGTTTTCTTTTTTACTTTCAAATGCGCGCTCAGCACTCAAGGGAGTGTTGATAGAAGGGCTGCTGTTCCAATCAAGGCGGCAACCCTCACTCTGAACAGCAGCGGTGCCGGGGAGTGTCTGTAGCCGATAGAAGAGCCGACGTCATTCACGCGTAGTTTCTCTTTGGCTCTGACACATTTGACTACTGCCGGCCGCGTTTCACAAGTTTTTAGTGTAGTGCCTCGTCAGTTGTCATGTGTGTTCTAGGCCTGGCAAGCGACCAGTGCTCGTTCACGACTATATTCAAGATGGCTGCCATTCATTACACTGAAGAAACGAACAGCAGCGCGCCGGGCCAAAAGTTCGACGTTTGCACCGGGTGATGCAGGTGTGGCAGCTGCAGCGAGGAAAATTTTCAGCTGTTCCACGTGATGTCGTGATGTTCTCTTTGCAAAGTGCGGGATTTCGCTGGACAACGACGTTAGAACGACGTGCTGTGGGACCGCAGCAGCAATCACGACGGCAGCGCTAGTGAGGACGATGGCGCAAGTGTGGACGAGTAGTCCAGTGACTACTACACTGTCGTTTTGGAATGTGCCCACGAGCACAGGCGCACACGGCAGCCGATAGCAGCTGGCGATAAACGGCAGCCACTGGACAATGCTATCGTGTTAACTATTTAAAGCCAAGCTTAAACAACCTCAAGGTTTTTTATTTATTTTTTTTTTTCGGAATTGTGATTTGGGGGGGGGGGGGGGGGGCGACAAAATCGCGAAAATACTTGATGTCGTCCACAAAATTTCTGCAGCAGAAAGTTAGGGGACTCTGGTATGACTCACTCTGCCCTTAACCTATGACATCTGATGGCCAGCATACAGATGTTCATATAGCAAAGACGGAACTGAGAACATGAGCACTATAGCAGCCACAGGAATAGGTATATATGTTGCTTATTAACTGTTGCTTAATCAACTTTTACATTTTATTTTATTTACCATAGAACTTATGATTGGCAGTTCGAGCGGACAACTTCCGCCCAAAACTGCCTTGAAACTTCTGAGCAACATTACACATGCAAGCAACAAACCTGCCACACTACTACAGGGGCCTATTTTTAAGACATGTGGAATGGCAATCGGAATGCAGTCTAATATGAGTATAGCACAAACCTAAAAAAAACAAGAAAAATCACAACAGCAGGGGAGATGAGAAACCAGCCCCTGAAACCCTCCTTCAAACATTACACAGAAAGTAAAGAAAAGAAGCTAACTCACTTAGTCTTCTTCTGCTTTGGTGCAGTATCAACCAGTTGGGAGTGGACAAACTAGGAAAAAAAAAAGACACGGTTTTATTATTATCGAAATGAAAGCTTGCAAAAAGTTGAGAGAAAAAAAGAAGTACAGGTGAGTAAAAGCAATATTCATTCCATACATGCAACACAGAGAAGTCATGCTGTTGAAAGCATATAAATGACTAGTTAGTCAGGTTTTGCATTCGCTATGACACTATTTTTTGCGCGTGCACACAAAAGGATGCAAAGAAAAAACCAGCAGCTGAACACATTATGTACAGTCGTGAGCAATATAAGAGGGAACGAAGTTTGAGCACTAATTTATTTATTACTACATAAAGTACTTACTCGTGCCATTTGTGCCCGCGTATGCTTTGCACGCCCCCAACTTTCTACCCGGCTTTTTAAAAAAAATCTTTTCCTCTCATATTTTGTGCTCCCTGCTGTGCAAGCACACTAGCATGCATACGGGTGCATGCAGGGCAGGCTAGGAAAGGCCAAGGCCGCGTCATCGCGTGCAGCTGTAAAATATGAGTGAGTGGTGTCAATAAAAGGTATTCTTTAGTAAATTGCTTCTGGTAAGAAAGTCATTTGTGCCCAATTTACCCGGCTCACTTGCGCCGGTGGCCTCTTTTCCGTACAAACGGCTGTGACAGCAAACTTCCAGTAACCTCTGGTGCGAGCGTCACGCCAAAATCCAAAACCACACAACCGATGGCTATTCTGTTTGCTGCTACTCAGCCTGCATGCGAGTAGGCCGTTTTATCGCTGCGTATCTCCAATTGCCTCTGACTGCTGGCTTTGCAATTGTATAGTTCGCGTTTAATGCTTTGAGCTGCACGCGTGCCATCATGCCATCATACGGGGAACTACATAACGTGGGTCTGGGTTGGAGGTGGGAGCGTAATGCATCAACTTGCATTTGGAACCAACTATTTTTTTTTCACCACCGAGGGCCGTGAGTTGCAGGGTCGACTTATTATACATGGCAGTGTACCATATACTACCATACAAATTCCACGTTATAACCTTTGTAGAGTTTTTTAGGACGTGTTCGTGAAATCTCTGCTTCATTTGTGCACTCCCTTTTTGAATCCTTAATTTTACAAAAAAAATTCCCTAAAATTATCTGAGTAAATACGCTAGTTTTGTGACAAGCACAGTTCTTGCTAGTGATTTGTAAATAGTTTTCCTCCTGTCATATATTATCTAAAAGTAATTCTGAAATAACCAGACAAATAACCAGAGAATTAACAACAAGAGAATTCACAATTTTGTGCAAAATGCTTGTTCCCTCTCACATAGCTCACGACTATGCATCCATATAACATGTCCTGAACAGAAGTTATGACTAAAGAGATAACCACCCTGAAATTATTGTCAAGCATGCATGTCTCAACCGTAATGCGAACTTATGAGCCAAGTAGACTGGCTGGCAGCAACGAAAATTGCATGCAACACTGGTCTTGCAATTGTACAGCAATTTTTTTAGTTCGCAGTTTTAATACTGGTTAAAAAATTAATAATAAAGATCTTATTCAAGTTAGTTAAATTGTAGCGGCGCTGGCATCGCCAGCGGCGCTGATAAAGAAGATCTGCCTCGCGCATCAGAGAACGCTCTCATCAACCAGCACTGGCCTAGTCAGCAACGTCAACAGCCGGCTCCACCGTCTCAGCCGCCGCGGCTACCGGGACGGCCAATAAATGTGGTTCAACCTCCACAAAATATCAAATTAGACAACACAAACCTGATAATTATCAATTCAAGCTCTTAACAAAGCTCAGTTTGTGCTATGTGGCATAGCCAGTATACTTTTCCTTTGAGTATTGATAAGCTCCTCCGATAAGCTCCTCCTTGATAAGTGCGTCCGACAATGATGCAACCAAAAGGATGCACTGAGGAGCACAAGCTGCAAAAAGTGCGCTATCCGAGGCAAGCCGTGCAAGTTACCCAAAATGGAAGAAGAGCTTCTGTGCTAACAGCACGCAAGCTGCGTGACTTCTTGTGGGATGAATGTGCACCAGAGCATAGCACCAGCTTGGAGTCAGAATACTCTGTGAGCGACAATTGAATGTAGAATAAATGCCGCTTATTCCCCGATTGGTGTGTTCTTACTTTAAAACATTTTTTCCCCAGACATCACGTGTATGCACCTCGAAAAATGGCCCTCTAATCTGGAAAAAAAAGTGCGGCCCTCGCAAGCGTTTATAAGGAATACAACTTAAAGGCACTGCGTAGAACTGCTGTATAATCCAGGCACTGTATAATAAAAAAATTTCTCCCAATGAACGCATTTGCGTAATAAATGTACTAATTTGGTCGTCTGAATGCATTTTTTCCCTCACACATTGTAATAAAAGCTGTTCTCTTCTCGCAAGAGCTTGTACTGAGCCCGCATTGCCGGGAGGAAGTCAACCAGACCATGTGTTAACGCACTGTGACGGAAGCACACGCACGCCTTGTTGGCACCGAAATAATGAGTAGTAAATTTACAAATTCGATGCCAACGAGGAGCGTGTGCACTTCTGTCACTGTGCATTAAATGAACACCTGGTCTGGATGACTTAACTGAGTAGCACAATTCAGGTAGGCGCAGATAGCTACTGCGCTGCACAAAATTTCTTTGCAAAACAAGGTATGCTCTTTAGAGACACCATTATACTTGGGCGATTTGATTTCAAGGAAATCCAGTGAAGTCCAAAATGAAGTCTAGGAAACCCAACAGAATCCAAAGAAGGTCTAGGAAAGTCAATAGAATCACAGAATGAGAAGTTGCTGTGACGGAGGAGGATGCAACAACTGTCTCATAGTAGGCAGTCACTTTGATAACATTGCTGGGGAAAAATATACTGTAGAGAGGAAAAGGTGGCACCAATGAAAAAAGCCAAGCACAAGATCTAGTCTCAGGTGAAAGTCAACAAAGAATTCCACTGTCTTTCCTCAAATGAAGGGTTAGTGTACACTCATGAAAAAGCATCAATATAACAACAGCAGTGCAACTAGTTGTAAAGAAAAGGTGCTAACAGTGCACCTTAAGTGACTAATGTACTGTTATTGGAAGAATTTACAATAAAACTCATCGAAGGAAGCATTGTAAATTCTCAAACTGTGCAAGCACAGAGCACTCCCATTTCTGCAACCTTAAAGTGCAGCAGATCTGTAGAGGTGGTCTTTGCTAGTATTCGAGTCAGATTTGAAAGCTCTGTGTGGACCCTATAATTTAGAAAAAATTCTTTAAAAATCGCTGCTCGCAGCAGCTCGCAAATGGTTAGGGCGACACACCTCAATGCGTGTCTCCTACCCCGATGACATCAGTGAGCAGACGGGGCGAGCTCAAAGGCTGGCTCTTCTGCCCACTGACGCCATCGGGGTAGAGGACATGCGGTGAGGTGACCGTCCTAATCGGTTGCGAGCTGCTGCGAGCAGCGATCTTTAAAAAATTATTTCTAAATTATAGAGTCCACACACAGCTTTCAGATTTGACTCGAATACCCACAAGCACAGCTCCACAAATGTGTTGCACTTGAATATGCCCATCGAAATCCTTCCACGGTCCCATTAACACACACACATACATATGCACTAAACGAAGGGCAGTGTGTATGCACAGGAAAGCATGTACCTGCTTGCCAACAGTGCCATCCTTTTCTATGCTCTCAACCTTGACGATGGCGCCGCAGCAGTCGGGGGTGGGACACGTTTCACCGAGGAAGCCCTAAACAAAGTTAAGAACGCTTGTTAGCATAACGAGTATAGCAGAAGTGTCACATGCATGCACTGCACGGGAGATTACCTGCCACAGAAACAGCTCCTGCTGCTTTTATCCCAACGAAGTCCAACAGTTGCAGTGAACACATCAATACATATAACAAGTATGTGCTCACTAGCACTTGTGCGCTCTAGCAAGAGTGTTGTTCACTAGAGCTTGCTCAGCTCAGTCTCTCTTTCTCATCCTCAGTACCAGCCTACCACAGTTATCTCATTGAAAAAGATTTGTGCAAGAACGAAATAGTTTGCAGTAAGCAGTTAGTTTAGCATTGTAGCAAGCCACGTGAACAAACTGAAATGAGCAGTTTAGTTGGCATCAGATAAGAAAAGAAAACATGTCAATCTCACATTGCAATTTTCCTATCAATACTCCACAGGCAAATAAAATACCCCATGGCTCAACCTTCGACCCGAGTTACACTAAGGCCAACTCACTTTCTCGGTTAGGTTGCGAGATTCCCGATACTCTCGCCAACAGGCTGGGTGGTACTGGATGAGGCATTTAGACGCACAGCGCAGCTGCTGGAAGCCCTTGAAGTCCGGGTCACTGTAGTAGATGTTCTTTTGCAGCGGGCACGCCTCGTGGCAGCACATGGCGTCCCACTTGGGCGGTGCCCGGCACAACGTCTGCATTTCTTCCATAGCTTTCTGCACACAAACGTGGGCAGGTGACTCAGCGACGAGCACCTTCTGTAGTGCAGTCAGAACCTTGCGACCCCTATAAAAAGTTGGCGAGCATGACAACAACCACCCACCAACAAATGAAATGTGAACTCTGAAACCGAGAGGATGCCTAGGGGCATTTCGATAAGGCACCATTCTTCCTTCGTGAAAATATGAACAGAGAAAGAGAGTCAGTAATTAGCAGCTAAACAAAGGCTTAAAATGCACAGTACTCATCATAAGTATGCAAGCCACAGCGTGCTTAACTTGCAGCTGCTGCATCGTCGAATAATGCCTGTAGTATGTTGTAGCAGCCCGGCAGTGAAACAGACTATGACGTGCAAGCAAGCCTGCCTGGCACGAGCAGTTCAGAATTCAACAACTACATGGTAGGACGTCAGAGGTGCACAGTCTAGGCTGGCCGACAGCTCCGCAATCTCCCAGCTAATTGGCCCTCCTCGAAATATACACTGTGGACACCAGACACAATCTTCTGTCTGCTATTCTTGCCTCCCCATGAACTAGGGCTCTTTGTTGCCGCACTCACTTTGAAAGGCATGGCACTAAAGCACTTTAGAAAAGCCTTCTTCCCAACCAACACATTGAGGTGATTGGTCCATATGCATGCACATATTGCCTTGGCAGTACAAATGACACAACACACTGTGTCCATGTTTCCTAGCTACAAAAGAGCCCTTGGATCTCTTCATGGCTTTGGCACACTGGCAATGCAACCCAAGCCACAACAACTGGTGAAATCGGAGCTCCAACTTCACAGGTTTCTTCCAGATCTTTCAAACTACTTTTGCTTGGTACGGTATGCTGTGGTATGTCAGGCTGGACATCCCAAAGCTGCACACAGGCTATGAGAAATGCCGTAATGAGGCATTCCGGAATGAGTCATGAAAACTAAAACAAGGGATTAGAAAAAGCCAACGAAGGTTCCAAACCGATTCAGCTAGTAAACCCTAGTCAAATCATTTTTGCGGTCATTAGTCAATTTAAATTCAAGATGTGAACATTTACACACCTTTACCTTGCACACTTTGACTGTTAACCCTTTGACACACTATGTACACAATTGTATACAAAGCAAACCCGCAGCTTTTCTTGAGAGTGATTGCACCTAGCAGTGATTTCTTTATTTCAGATGAATTTTGCATCTTTCATGTGGTAAATAGGGTGTTTTTTTTATGCTATAATAGGGAATGCAGTAAATAAAATTTCGCGAAACATTGAGCACGGTAGCACGTCATCCGCCATTTTTGTGAAGGCATATTTTTCCGCCAATAGTAACATCGTTTTTTTTTACAATTTCAAGCAGAATGTGCACATTTGAAATAGTAGTTATTACCATGACCCTTCGGGTGTTTACACTTGATAGGTCACAGCATTTCGATGTCACTATATTCATCAATTATGACGCTTTGTATGAAATTTTGCACATCCCTGCAGTAAAACAACTACTAGTATTTAGCGCTGGAAAACTAACAAATGGTCTTTTTTAATGCCTGAATACACTATTTAGGCAGGAAAATGTTTCTCTCCAATGAAACGAAAAATGGCGTTTCAAAGGGTTAAGCTGCAAAAAAGTTTTTTTTTTTTCTGTAGCATGCGATTGTTTTTTACAGCAATTATTTCTTCAAAACCTGTTCGACTACACAAAATCTGGACAACCCTTAAAGAGTGCTTGAACACTCTTCAAAGAAAACAGAGGTCCAAAAATTCACACACATGCAGCTACTTATTAAAGTCTAAACCAAAATTTGAACAAACCTCAATTTGCTTCCTTTCGGCATTGTCAACTTTAGTCTTTGTCTCGGGCCATAGCAGTTTCTCGGGGAAGTGTATGCCTTTCTGGAGGATGCTCATACACTTCTCTATGTGTGGAAGGGCTTCAGAGAACCTGCGTTTGGTGACCAATGTCCACTGACGATTACAGCACGAAGCAGGCATGCTCCAAGAAGAGGCAAAAACCAACCGAACACACAAGGGCACACCGAATTAACACTGCTGTAATCGCTCTGCATTGCACCAATGTTGTCAAATGGGCAGATTTTGAAACACTGTGCGAATTTTCACGACACTTTTCCGAATGATGTCTCCTTACACCAGAAGGACAAAACCAAAACTTTAATACAGTTGAACCTCATTATACGAAAATAGTTTATAACGAAATAATAAATATAACGAAGAAATGACTATTCCTTTTGGAAGCTCAGTCGGCAATGGCTATAACGAAGCTAGGGCTATAATTATTATTATTATCTATATAAAGATATTGTTAATGCTATCACAGAACCAGTTCAAATTAGGCTGTTTGCGGATGACTGCATTTTATTCACAGAAATTAAAACTCCGGAGGACCAAGTAGTGCTTAACTCTAACCTCAACAGCATTAACGATTGGTGTTGCAGACACGATATGAAACTAAATGCTGAAAAAACAGTTTTCACGAGAATAACTAACAAAAAACACAATCTATCTTATCAGTACCGCCTATCATCAGGGTGCCTATCAGAACTAAAACAGTACAGGTACCTTGATGTAACAATAACTAATACTACCTTAAGTTGGAATGCTCACATTTCTAACATTTGTGCACCATCCTTCCGTAAACTGTGTTTTCATTGATATAAATTAAAACGAGCCCCTTCCGAAATTAAGTTTTTAGCTTATACATCAATCATTAGACCAAACTATAATATGCCTGTACAGTGTGGGATCCTTTCACTAAAACTAACATCCAGGCGTTAGAAATGATTCAGTGGAAAGCATTCGTTTCACTTTTTCTAAATTCTGCACTATTGATTCCCCTACAACTCTAATGAATGTTAATGGCATACAAACACTGGAAACTCGAAGAAAGCTTCTGCGACTAAAATTTCTCTTTGTTGAAAATTTACAAGTTATCAATGAGCCCGGACCCTTATTTAAAACCACTAGTGACGCGATTAAGACATCGTCACGCCCAGTCCTTAACACCTTATCGTGCTAGAACAAACTTGTATCAATATTCTTATTTTCTTCGAACAATAACTGAGTGGAATAAGCTTCCTTTGAGTGGACTAATAAGCACTGAGAGCACTGCAAATTTTTTATAGACTTTTGAATGTTGTATGTCTAGTTCCGGCGAAAAAAATTGTGTTCAATTTATTTATTCTTTGTTCGAATCATGCATGTGTTGTCCTTGGTTTATTTATCTTTTAATTTGTGCGCTAAATGTTACCTTGCCTTTTATCTGATCGTAATGCCACTCCTGCCCGGGTCTACCAAGGCTGGCAGTATTGAATTAAAAAAAAAAAAAATGAAATAATCGCTGGGCCTCTTCAACTTCGCTATGAGGTTAAACTGCACTACATAGTCATCACAAAATTATACATATCATGAGCTACTCAAGTGTCAGCCTTGGATAAGTGTAGGTACTTAATTCATATTTTTGGAGTAGACGACCATAGAAAAGCTTGTTTTACAGAATTGGAAGAGCTGCTCCTGAGCAATTTCCTGAAAATTAGCACACGAGTCCCTGTTTTTCATTTTTTGTTATCACTGCTATTTAATATCAAGTGGAACCCTAAGAATTGAGAACATTAAGTACACAGTGTTATTTCTCATAAAATGTTTGTCTAAAAAGCACCTTTAATGTAAATTCTCATTGTACAGTACAAGTATGAACCGGTAAGTTATCCTAAATAAGAAGTCTGGATAAAACATGAAAAACTGAGAAAGCCAAGTTGAATAATTTAAAGAGCTCTCATTTTGGAGGGTTTTTCCCCTCATCTAAAAGCCCTTCCTCAGACGGTACAACTTTCTTTGACTAGGACATCGCTCAGTCGCAATTGCTCATGGCTTTTGCCTAGGGCTTTTTGCAACTTCTCAGCGACTTAGTTTATGCCCTAAAGCTGCCAGAAATTAGCTGAACATAGCTATAACAGGCGTGTACAGCAGCTGTAAAGGCTGTAAATTGGCCTTAACCCCACAACAGACCCCTTTTTAGGTACCAAAATATGGTTGGTTGATAGGGTTTAGCGTCCTAAAGCAACTGCTATGAGGGACGCTGTGGTGGAGGGCTCCGGATAATTTCAACCACCTCGGGTTCCTTTAACGTGCACTCATCACACAGTGCCAAAATGGTGATTTTGTACCCACGCTGTAATCTGTCAGCAAACAAAAAAATGCTTTGGATGACACCTACTCTCCTTAAACCCAACAATGAGTGCCAGAAAACACACCACAAGCTGGGCCAGTCATTCAAGAGCTAGAAATGAGTGTCTGCTTATGATGAGCCTGGCTCGTCCAAGTATGCTAAGGGCAGGATTAAAGGTCCCGTGATGCTTTACCACCAATTCAAGCCAGAATCTGATTTTGCCAAGAAATAAAATTACGGCTGCCGGGGATAGGATTATGCAGCAGGCTTGGTCTTGTTTTTCATCTGTTTCTCCTGCAGCCTCACTGGAGGTATCGATGAAGCCACAAAGTTAAAAAAATAGCAACTGCAATGAGACTTCTGCACTGTTCCATGCATTGAAAGCACTCCCCAAATTGGAAGACAGGTTCCTTATCAGTTGCAACATCCAGTGCAGCAAACATCACCATATAAATTTTTCGATAAAACTCAAATCTCACCCCTTTACTTGGGCCGTAAAGTACCAGTGCTATAATAACATGGCTGGAGGTGATAGTAAACCTCTTATACCATAAACGCAAGCACTTATAAAAAAGTGGGTCTAAATACCAAGATGATACAGCATCCTTAAACCAACAGCTGTTAGCAGCCTTCTTTAAAATAAATGGCATCAGCATCAACATTGTACAATATTACCTTGTTGGCATGAGCTGGTGGGAAAGCCCAATGAGAACACACTAAGTGCTAGTGAAGCTGAACCGCCAAAAAATTTGTCCACATTTGTGTACAGAAAACAGTGAAAGTTATCACTGAAACAGATGCACAACTCTGTCTCAGTTCACTGCGGCCTTGCAGAGAGCAAATGCAGCACTTGACAAGGGCCAGACTCTGCAGCGAGCTAGGCCATGGGGCAGTAAACTCATAGCAATGGAAACTGAAGAAGGATTTGATTTCATGCGCGGACGTGCTGCACATGTGGGACTAGTACATTCTCCATAGTTACCCTAATCAAGGGGGCCTGTGTCAAAGCTGCAAGACTGGCATGTACAGCAGTGCTAGGGGAACAGGTTTCTTTCCCTTAGATCTAAGGAAGTTTTTGTGTACAGACATTTCGACGCAACATCACTTGTGCCAGAAGGGCAATATCTTGTAGGAACGTATCCCGCCCGATACAGACTCAGTGTGTCTCTCCTGTCCTTACTGCTCGTAACACGGCTTACTGCTCGTAACACTGCTGGTGAGTTAGACGGCCTTGCTTCCTTAGCATATTTTGTTGCTAGTAGACGTAATTGTGCTGGCAGCAACAAATGTGTTTTTGCGTCTATGTTTTGCCCCTTTGTTCCCAAAAGCACAGCATCATAACAGGGAGGCCTCCTCTGGAGAGGTGCTTCCTTGCAGGTGCGGCTGCAGGTTACCTTTGCACCTGTCTGCATGCAGCACAGATATACCACATAACCTCCTGTTCAACAAACCAACAAAGGCACATAGGTAAGTAACCTCACCTGTTCATTTTAATTAGGGCTCTTGATACACCGTAGTAAGCCAGAGGAAACACGACGTCCTTGTGATTGTTGGTGATTCCGAGAAAAAACTCTACAGAACTTTTCAAGTCCTGCACAGGAAATTTGAAAATGAGTGCAAAGCCACAGTGCACCACCAGAAGCAGCAGCCAGGTTCCCTTACCTCTAAAGAGCCCATCTCGAGTGAAGCACAACCGGCAGCGTATTCCACTAGTATCAAGTCGAGCTCTGAAAGCTTAGGCTAGAAAAGTGCAACAATAATGACAAACAATTACGCAGGTTCACAGTCAGCTTAATGAACAGTGTCAAAATGGCTTCCACCACAATAAATTATCTATTTCAGAAAATTACCATGAATAGTTACTGCACAAAAATTCCAACCATGAAAGTAGATACTGCATGTTGTCTTGCTTAACCTTCTCTACCTACCAAGCTGTACTCACAGTAATTATATTTAATATCTCTAAAGATGAGACCTACTCATTCAGCCTAGTGCTTTGTCAGTCTACCACAGAGACACCGAGTTTACCAACCTGTTCAGGTTTGTTCTTTTCAGCACTAAGGGACGAGAAATCTCCGAGAAGTGCAATTCAGAAACAGCAGCATGCAACAACATGAGCCAGACATGTCTTTGCAATTCCCTTTCTACTACCCTGGCATTCAGCAGCAGCTTAACGGTATGAAAACATAGTGAGGTGACTGCAGCTTTCCTTTGACTCATCTCATTGACCACGAGACTGCGAGACCACTAACCTAGCACAGTCTCAACTCCTCAATTTTCCTAGTGCAGTTTCCTCAACTTACTGCCCAATGCACTTCAGTGGGTACAAGTGAATCCCCGACAGCAGACTAAAACCTCGTTGATTCAGACTTCACGAGGCACGGTAAAACATCCAAATAATCTGAATACTGACTTATCAAACGAACTTCCTAAAAAATTGGCAAGAACCGCTCAAATTTATTCTGTGAAGACATGGGCGATGATCATCTGCTTCTGATCTGAATGATAATCTTTAGCAGTTCCATCAAATGCTTTACCACGCACACTGTTGGGAATGTCGAAGAACTGCTCAGAATGGTAATGACTTTCATGGCTTCCTTCATGGTGCGATGCAATAACAGTGGAGCCTTCTCACAAGTGATCCCGTTGCATGTGAAGAGGTTCCACAGCACTAATAGCGAATTGCACACAACAAGCCCGGAGTTCCGGCAAATGCTTAAGCACCAGAGCAACAAGATGCTTTCAAAAAAGAATAAGACCAGCGAAGCGTCATTCAGCATCCGAACCAGCGACGTCAGCACAGTTCAATATAAGCAATAATTCGATATACTGTAATCACTTGATTGTAAGTCGACCTATTATCAAAAATTTGAAAATCTGAAGCGGGGGGGAGGGGGGGGGGGGCGTTGACTTAAAATCGAAACCAAAGCATAGCACAATAAATAAAGGCGAGACAAACGAGATATCAGGCATGCTACAGCGTGGTTGCATTTTTGCTGCACAGCTACGTCGCATTACTCTTGGTGCTGGCCTTGAGAAGCTGCAATGTTCCCGTGCAGAACCCGCATCCCCACCCCACGTGAGGCGGCCGATGGTGTCGATAAGCAGCAAACTGGCACCCCAAACTCCCCACACGTGGCTCCAGACTGCGGTTGCTGATAAGCGGCGGCGGCCCCATAACGCAATCGTGTTCTACGTGAAGCTCAAGCATCCAACAAGTTTTCTCTTTTACTTTCAAATGCGCGCTCGGCACTCAAGGGAGCGTTGATAGTTGATGGAAGGGCCGCTGTTCCAACCAAGGTGGCACCCCCCTCCCAGAACGGTGCCGGGGAGTGTCGGTAGCCAACGGAAGAGCCGACGCCATTCACATGTAGTTTCTCTTTGGCTCTGACGCATTTGACTACTGCCAGCCGCGTTTCACAAGTTTTTAATGTAGTGCTTCGTCAGTCGTCACTTGTGCTCTAGGTCCGGCAAGCAACCGGCGCTCGTTCAGGGCTACATTCAAGGTGGCTGCCATTCTTTACACCGAGGAAACGAACAGCTGCGCGCCGGCCGAAAGTTCAACGTTCGCAATGGGTGATACAGGTGTGGCAGCTGCAGCGAGGAAAATTTTCAGCTGTTCCATGCGATGTCGTAATGTGGCTGTTTGCGAAGTGGGTGATTTCGCTGGACGACGACGTTAGAACGACGTGCTGAGGGACAGCAGCAGTGCTCACGACGGCAGCGCTAGTAAGGACAATGGCACAAGTGTGGATGAGTAATCCAGTGACTAATACATTTTCGTTTTAGAATGTGCCCACAGGCATGCCTGCGCATGAGAGCCAATAGCGGCTGGCGATAAACGGCGGCAGCTGGATAATGCTATCGCACTTTATTATTAAAGGCTAAGCATAAACGACCTCCAAGTCTTTTTTTTCTTTTCAGAAATGTGATGTGGTTGGGTCGACTTACATTGGAGTCGACTTACAATCATGTAAATACGGTAGTATCTGGGAGTGACTGTATTCAGATTAAAAAATTAATGAGGGTTGGATTAACGATGTTTTACTGCCATTATCACCTCGGCACTGGCACACAGACCAGACTACATTAAAAGCTCGTTAATCTGAACTCGAAGGGGACCGTAAAATAGTTCGAATTAAGCGAAGTTCGAATTATCGAATGGGCGCTAGAATAAGTGGTTATAGCGCCCCGCCGCGCAGGTAGAACCCGGAGCAGTCACATCTAGACTCGTTATCGCGAGCTAGGCGCTACTATACATTTGTGGCGAGCAGATTCTGAGAATTCATCCGGTCCCAATTGGAAATGAAATACATTGGTCGGCCAGTTATGCGTCAGAAACAAGTACTGGAATGCATTCGCGTGAGCAGTGAGCTTTAGTGGTGGATGGAATATATGACGCTATTTATGCTCCAAAACATGTTTATTTATGGGGAAGGGCTGTCAAAATTAAAAGTAATCGCCGAAGTGCATTTGCTTGCGTTTTTTCTGCCGAGACTCCATCAGCATCATCTGTAGCTTGCCCAAAGCTCCTGCGCAACGTCAGAGTTCTCACTGACAGAGAAGTGGTGTGCTGCAACATCGAGCGCCGACCCTACTTCATGTGCACTTGGCGGTGGCACAGTCTCGTCGCCGCCGTCGGACTCATCACTGTCGGCTGTTCTCACCGCACGAGCCCTACGACGTCTGCTAAGAGCATGCAGCCTCAATTATATCGGCGTCAATCAAGGGCTCCAATGTCTTCATGCTGCTGTCCACGTAGCTCGCACTAACGGCACCAACAAAAAACCGTCGTCACCCGAACTGCCATACTATGTTGTTTACGCCACGTGATCGCGACCCAGAGACCGTGGCACAACGAAAACCTGGAACGGCTTGCGCCGCAGCATCAGCGGCATGGATGAGTGCTCCGGCAGCGAAAAACCTGCTACGGCATGCACCGGAATGCGGGCTCAGCGAGCCTCGTGCATGTGGGTTTTTTTTTCTTTTCCATTGTTTTACATCTCCGGTAAATTTCGAGCGTGTTTTACTCGCTATGGGTCAACTTCTATCTACAAGGAGTGGTGTCAGCCAGTGGCTCCTAGTTCGAATTAACCGTAGCGGATGCCGATGTCACAAAATTCGGCGCATATTCGAAAAAAAGGCACTGCGCGTAAGCAATCGCGCCCGCGGGCAGTAACATAAAAGAAAAAAAAAAAACAGCGGGAAAGGAACCCCAGAGAGCGCGTATCTTTGTGTGTGCTGCTGCCCTTTCCAACCAGCTCGCTGATACGACGCCAAAGAAAACATGGCCGCACGCGCCGTCGATTACTCTAGAACGTCCGAGTAGTTTCTACTCATTGTCGACGGAGAGTGGGGTAACCTTGTCCGCGCTAAAGTGATACTCTCTCCCCTTTGCTCTCGCACCGACGGCTTCGCATACCGAGGACCCAGAATCTTCTGGCAGGCGGTTTCTGTACTCGACCAATGGGGTCGCGCGCCCGGCGCGAGGAGAAGGAGCTTGTACAGTTGATACTACGTGTAGGTGGGCGCCTGCCTTGGTGAGAAGAACTAACAGACGCGGACCGCGCCTATAGATGAACGCTTTAACCGCTGTCTGTTAGCCCGAGCCGCCGTTTAAGCTTCACAAAAGCGCGCCTGCTCAACTCCCGAGAGAACACCACTCGCCCAGGCGGACCAGCGAGGCAACGTGTGCCAGTCTGCGGATCAGCCCCGTCGTGCTCCTTAGGTCGTCGGACTGTCGCAGTGCCCGGTGAACAAATTGTGTTTTGTTTGTCTCTCTCTGTGTTCGCACACTTTAGGTGCAGGGATTTTGTTGTATTGTGATCTCCCTCAGGTGTTACTTTGCACAAGTTGCATTGTATTTGTAAATCACTTTGTATGTGCTGGTACGAGTTATTGTGAAATCCTCTGTATCGTTTCTTCGCTGTATAAACTTAGTTTTGTTTTGTGAACCTTTGGCTCTGGCCCATTCTCTTGCTTGTGACCGGCGAAAGCTGGGCACTAAACGACCAACCCCCTTGTCACTTGGTAGCTGGTCTCCGGCTGAGCTTGCCACGCTGAGTCGAGGGCATCTCTTTTGTGACCGAGACCGCTACCCCCACACGCTCTAAGGGTGTCTGAGAGCACATGCAAACGTGCGCGAAGTGGTGACAGCCGATTTGTTCGAATTATCGGGAGTTTTCCCCCATTGAAATACACAAGGCTGTGCCGGGACCCGGGCATCAGTTCGAATTAACCGAGTTTGAATTAACGAGCTTTTACTGTGGTTAAATGCTGCTTTTATATTAAAAGCTGTCATGCCTTACATGACACCACACAGAACTCTGTCAACAGAGAGACAAAAACACATCTACCCAAGAGCTTCATGCTTCTTACTACACCCTTTGACATTTTAATCACTAAGAGAAATAAGGACATGACAACGCTAGTGCAGCTTCAGCAACTCACCTTTTCCGCCAAAACGGTCTTGAAACCCTGTAGTGCTAGCTTGTACAGGCCCCCGAGCAAGTCCTCGCAGGATTTCTTTAAGACGTCCATCACGTTCCTGTCACTGACAACTGTCTTCTGCAAATTGCAAAATTACATGCTTTTTGCACCTGGTGAGGAAAGCACAACAGTTGCTAAAAGAAAAAAAAAAAAGTCTCTTTGTAACTTTAATCATATTTTGTAGATGAACAAAATATGGTGCACACACATATCAGTATAGATAGCACCACACATAAGACTCTCACCACTGCAAAATACATCCTACCTCTAAGCCCTTTGACTGTCATTTACAAACAAGCACGTTTCCGACTTTCCGTCTACCAGTGTCACTGACATACCCATATGCCCTCCTATCTGCGTTAAAAATGCACGCCGAAACACGAAGCTACTTTCATCTCGTGCTATGCTTTTTTTGTGAGCTAGCTGCACAGAGTGACTGCGGCCACACATGTACCTTCGGGAGGAGGAGGGGGTGCACGGTTGCTTGGCTTTAGCTTCGCGCGAGGCAACTCTTGAAAGGAGTGAATGCGTCTGCGAGTGCGAACAACCTTACACTTGCAATCCTCGTTCAAACATTCGTAAAGGTGGTTTTGCATTTGTTGCAACTTTCTAGAAGCTTTTCTTTTTTGTCTTCATTCTTGCCATGTCCGCTACGTGACTTCTAGCGCAGGGAGCACACACCGCTGCCTTCCCACAGCCTTGCTATCAGCAGCAAGCAAGGTAATTGCACTCTCCCATCTCTTTTTCATCTTTCTTTCACAAGTTGTCTCTGTGTTCAATCCCTAATACTGCAGTAAAAAACCAGACACTGGAGGTCCGGCACTATAGAAAAAAAACCGACAGTGAAAGGGCTAAAACAAGGTGCCTGGTTGCTTGAAATGCTTTGTTCTATAAGGCCATTACACCAATTCCAGTAGTTGTGATGAAAAATATATTTCATACTGTACATGGCTTCCCTTACACACTGTCATCAGCAGCCATATTATGTCTGCTACAGGACAAAGGCCTCTCCCTAAGACCACCAACCATCCCTATCCTGTGCCACCCGCAGCTGCTCTACCCATTACACAGTATAAATTCTTTCCACAACAATCTTTTTCTTCATTGTATTTGATGCTAGCTCTAGATTTCAACTTCTGTAACCAAAATTGTGGTTAGCTAGCAGATGCACAGTTAGTCAAATTGGACAAAAAACTGAGCATTCTGTGACTTTGGTAAAAAATATTTATGTCGATAATGGGTGACATGTTGATCTTGAAGAGTTGCCAAAAATATCTGCCATGCTCTGCACTGATGAACATGTAACAAAGTGGAACTAAAATAAAGGAACCAACAGCTATGCCTTCACTTCACGCAATTCTGTCGCATTGTTCATAGGTTTCAAAAAGTGTCTCTGCATAATGGTCTTGATAAAGCTAGTAGAACCCGTTCTGGAATCATGCTAATGACTTACTAGTTTCTCCTACCTGCATCTACCCGGCCGTCGCGCAAGCTTAAACTTTGACTGCCTCTTATCATGCTCCAGGCAACCAGATTGAAACCATCGAGCAAGGCAGTCGCTGAGTGAAAATTTAGACAATTTTCTCCTATGTGCTTGATTATTTGGAGTTTGTCACCGTAATACCCCGAAGAGGCCATGCACAACAGTGGCTGAAATTTTGGATGCACTGCGACCAACTGGGACCTCATTTGAGCGCACCCACTGCAAAGAGCCAAGCTGCAGTTTAATACAGTCGATTCTAATTTCTCATTAATTATAACTTCAAGGAGATGGGAAACAGGTCTGAATAAAGCTGCCTTCAAACTAACAGCGAGCTAAGTTAAAACGACACTACTAACACTCTCCATTGACTAGCATAAAGTGGCCACACTATGCACGTTTCATCACAGGTTTGCAAAGTCCTTTTGTCGCTAATGCGCAAAGCAGTACGAGCGAAGTGCAAAAAAGACTTGTGGCTACGCTAAACCCAGGAGAAAAATAAAATGGCAAAGCTCTTCAAAGCAAGGATTGTATCCTCACGATAAAAAACAAAAAAATATGTTGCAGACCTGCCTTCTTAAACATGGAACCTACAACTAACGCTTCGCCTCCACACATTTGAACAGCATGCTCGCCTGGGGTGTCAGGTGTTACAGCCTATCTTTTTCTGTACACTTCACATCATTCTGCTTCGTGTCCTCTGTACGACAGAGACAGCACATTTTCCTGCTGCAGTGTACTGGGCCTTCCCATCTTGATTCTGTTCCATCACATACGCTTCTAAACAAAATGTTAATGACAATCAGCCACTGAATATTGAGCTCAAAAAAGCGGTCACTTGCTGTACGCACCCCGTGTGCAGGGATCCAGAGTAATGTGAAGCATCACAGCGAGTTGAAAACCATGAACTCCTTCATTAAGCCATTCGGAACTTAAGTGATTTTTCCGGCTGAATCTGATTATTTTGGACTGCCTGATTCCTTTTAGCATCCGCTGCGGAGTTCGAAATCATTTACAGCTGTATAACCTTTGTCGACCTTATAACAGAGCTCAAAAAAAGCATCATGTACACAAAGTAGATGAGGCTCACAGTCTTTCAAGATTAACGTTATCATACATACAGTACTGGCCATAACCTGCAATACTGTGCAAAACAACCCAAGGTACTCGCCTGCTGAGTGGTGGGTTTGGGTTGAGTGACAGCTGGAGTCGTCGCTTCATCAGAGTCCGAATCCGACACCAAGTCTGGAACCTTAATTGAAATAAGAAAGGTGCAGCAGTAAAAAATTCACCCCATGTAATCTTTCACCTAATTATACAAAAAAAAAAGCGCAACTTACAGCTGGCTTAGCCTTTGTCTTGTTTGCTGCTGCATGAGTACTGAAAGAAACCATTATTTAAATTCATTAGATTCTTGCTCCTAGCCGAGTGATATCATGAAGTGTCAGAACATGCTTTTAGGAGCCACTTAGCAGTTAAAAATTGAAATAAACTGATGTTCAGCTCAACATTTTTTTTTGTTCCAGTGTCTTTTTCAAACAACTGAGCAATTCCCGTCAAGTCCAAAGAATCACTCAACTATATACCTCTATTCTGATTTGATTTGGTTTAGGGGGTTTAACGTCCCAAAGCAACTCAGGCTATGAGGTATGAGGGAAGCCGCAGTGAAGGGCTCCGGAAATTTCGGTTCTTTAACGTGCACACTGACATCATACAGTACACGGGCCTCTAGAATTTCGCCTCCATCTGTACCTCTACTCTACTCACGCAACTAGTCAAGTGAAGCACTGTGCAAAACCGGAACATAAAAGGACAATAATGAAATGAAGAAAGCTTAAATACCCAAGTAGCATTATGAAACTTACTTCTTGGCGTCCGTCTTTCCATTCTTGCTTTTTTCTCCTGGATGTAACAGAACAAATTTATTTAGACTTTGCAGAGTTCGACGGACAAAATTCATAAAAAATTTACATGACGTGGTTTATTTATTGCTCTATTTATTGCACTTTTTTTCCTGACAATGACTTAAACAGGGCACTTCATAACTATGACTACAGTTGCTTCAATCTATTTTCAGACTATCCATCTCTACCAGGTCACAGCAGAAATTTAATGAAGAGAAATTGATGTTTTCTAGGCGTGTTCATCCACTAACACCATATGGATAATGCCTTGGAGCAGGCTGAGTATACGATGCCTCTCTGAAGGACATTTATGCCCTTATCTTCTTGCAATTTTAAAAACCCCAATCCCTCAATCTTTTTTGACCGAAAAATTGAACTTTCTGACTCCACACAGTCCGAAATACCAGTCATGAATTCCTATTAGACACATGAAGACTCCTTCAGTAATCCAAAATATTATGCAAGTATGAATTATTGGACCCAGAAAAATTGATCGGCGACTGCAATTACTCTGTTGCCCAGCTAAGAAAGAAAGAAATAGAAAGATTGGAACCTGGCCGAAAGAGAGCCAAAACTGAAGGCAATAAGACAACCTGGAGCAGCAAGCCTTACTGGGCAATGATTAAGGGAACATTGAGGACAAATTCAAGCTGCTGTTTTTTGAAGGCCTACCGTGTTCTAAACATAAGGAGGCTACATTTACGAGGTAGAAAAGAAAAAAAAAGAATACGAGTACCACCTCCACATGCTGTTTTCACAAGCAAGCAGTGATGTCGATCATTTCTTCTGTTCGCAGATCTTTATAGCTAGACCCCATCACCATCCACATCCAGCCAACAATCACGAAGTTTGCAATTCTCCCAACGTCATCAAAGAAGTTTGAACCAAGTGAAGAGAAAAAAATATTCAATTCAAACTCAAAATTTCTAGGTGAAGAAGGTTACCTTTTGCTCCCAAACAACCACCAAGAGCCAAAAAAAAAAAACCTAACTTCATGAAGAACAAAACTTGCATTAATTCTTTTCGATATACCTTTAACTCTTTCCTTACTGCGGCCATTGATAATTGTCAGCCCACCACCAATGATTTTGCGCTCAGATGGGAACACGGCGCACTCTGGCTTGTAATTAGACAAATAAAATTTCATTTTTCATGTAGTTCTTTTTTCCTGCAAGGGGGCATTTTTTCAACGCACTCTGAAAGCGCGGTAAGTCAAAGTCGCTAGATAGCCTTTGCATGTGCAACACGCGTTCTAGAACTTTGCAAATCTCACGACTGGTTTGTCACCGATTGATTTTATCATGACCCGAGCAGCAAAGAGTCTGAAGATAAAGATATTGCCTTTATGTCGGAATTTAGTTCAGACATTGGCGACAACAGAAACCAGCCTGGAACACAGGCGACAACACTCCAGGGCCCAGCCAGCGTATATCCTCGTGTATAAGCCGCACTTTTTTTATCTAATTTTCTCAGGTGCAAGTTATACACGAATTAGGCCTATAGCTATACATTAACGCACTGTGATGCCACTGTGACTACTGTGTCAGATAGTTAGACAGCTGGCGACAGATACGAACATTTTATTTCACCATTGATCGCCGCTTTTATGCTAATCACCATCTGATGAGCTCAGCTCATCGGCACTCTCACCGCTGTTGGAGGAGCTTGCTTCATTGGCGTGCTCCCAAAGCTGGTCATCCTCTGCGGCGTCCATAGCGCCTGACAGCCCCGTGACTCTAAAACTCTGAGATAGTGTTCGCTGACAACGAATGCCACGCATGAAGAATCCAAGCGCACAAATGCCAGAGGGACGTTCGCTTCAGCCGCCCTGTCGGAGTTGTTCCATGGTTGCCCGCGGCCATCCACTCGGTGTAGCACTGCCGAAATTACGTCTTGAATGGCCGGTTAACACAAACATAGAGCGGTTGCAGCATGCTTCTCAGGCCACCAGGAGATACAGCTAAGCCCGTTCAGCAGTCTGTCAGCCGTGTCTTCACTCGGTCTGTTAGGTGCCCTCTAAAGCTGTCGAGCACAAGAAGGGCTTTGCAGCGTAGGCCTCCTGGTCGGTTCCACCACACTGGTTTCAGCCGGTCATGACCAATTCGTCGGACATCCAACCTTTTTCTAGCACCCAGACTACAACACCCAGGGGGAAATTCTCTCTTGGCAGAGTATGTAGACAACATAGACAACTTAGGGTGGAAGCTTCCTTCCATATGCGGTGATGCAAATTATCACTGTACACCTTTGTTATTCGGCGACAGTAGTGTACACGGAGACACTTTTTGCCCCTTTGGCTTCCACCGTGCAATTTTCAGGGGTATCGAAACAGACAGGGGTCTGATCAGCGTTGCCTATCTGTGAGAGGTCGTACTCATGCTCCCTCTGAAGTGCATTGACAAAGTGATGAAACTTCATTATTTGGTCCTCGTATTCAGCTGGCAGCTTCTGGCAAGTCATTCGACGGCGGATGGAGAGTTGGTGCCGTTTCATAAAACGTTGAAGCCGCCCTCGACTGGCTTTGATGTCCGCAGGTCAAATGTTTATGTGCTGAGCAATAGCGATTGCTTTCACGCAATTCGTTTCCGTAGACACCACGAAGTCGCTGCTTCTAGTAGTGCGAACGAACTTGACTAGGTCCTCTTCAAGTTTTGGGAACATGCACTGTTTCCAATGGAAAGCCTTCTGGGTTCGGGTTGTATCGGCGAGGTCCTGTATTTGCATACACAAGCAGCGAACACACTTTTTGTCGACGTCAAACTTGCGCCCGGCCTCCCGTTTCCCGTGTTCCTCAGCGTATTTTGCCGAAATTTGAAACCTGCAGCATAGGACCGTCTACGCTTGCCCATTGCTTTTTGTTCGCGTTCAAAAGCACGCAGCCCACCACATGACTGCGCACGCAACAACAGATCCCAGAAGCACCCCACACACTTCCGAACGAAGCACCGGATAACAAGGACCAAATGGCACTGGGCAAGGCACCATGAAAACCGGAAACAGAAAGCCGCGGAAACGTAGTGTTGCACAATGATAATAATAGATGCAGTGTGGGAATAACTAACTGGCGCCATATCGTAGCACTTTGCGGGATTGCGTGTGTTTTTGACGCATTTTAGTTGTTTTTTTTTTTCATTTTTGCAACCTAAAGGGGGTGCGGGTTGTACACGATGGCGACTTATACACGAGTATATACGGCATATGGTTTCCAGTTATTTCGTAGCAAGAATACTATTCAAGATGGAAGCTTGATTTTTTCACAGACAGTGACCAATAAAATACCAAATATTTTGCATAATTAAAAAATTCGTAATTTTTCTTAGATACATTGTGTCTTTGGAAGTTTTTTTCAATTTTTACCTAAAATAGTTTTGGCAATTCAAATATTCTGTTGCAATGCGCAATACGTTATTAAATTTTATATGCCTAGAAAGCACATTTACTTAGCTTTTTTTTCATGTATTGCATTAAATTTTAAATGTGACAGTTTTTGCATAAATAAGACTGAAACATACAAAAAAAGCCATTTTCCCCCATGGTAAGTAAAGAGTTAAACTAAACCACCAAACCAAAAACCTAAAAAGAGCATCAGGACGTCGGACATTTGTGTATGATTACCTACACACCGCACTGCCCTTTTGCCATTAAAAAAAAAAGTGCAAGAATTATCACCACCACCATTAAGAAAAATAATTTTTAATGCTTTGAGGATAAGTGATTTCACTTGCCTGCCTCTGTTAGCCTCTTGTGAAACTCGAGCACTTCACGACTGAAGTCAAGAGCCAAGAAACTGCATCGCTTGGTGTAGTACTCGACCACTTTCTTGGCACGGCTGTTCTGCTTCTGGCATTCGTAGACTTGCGCCATTTTGAAGTAGCCCTGGGGTTAAAACACATTCCCGGTATGTTTTGATAAGCACACCTACAAGCACATGATGCCGCACAGTGTAACACTGTAAAGCCTTCCCACATCACAAGTCGACAAGTTAGGAGGCACTCTCTGGATGCCTTTTAGCTTTTGAACGAAATCGGGTCAGAAACATACTCGCATAGCAAAAATGAATTCACAACACAGCACATGCACTTCAGTATCTTTTTGTACTTTTAAAAATCAAGCACAGTTATTTTGCAGACATGATATGATGTGGCATGCATGCTTAATGCAGAATCAGCTCTAGCTGAGCCCACTTACAAAGGCCTCAGTTATAAGAATGCTGGCTTATTACAACGGATATCGCTATATTAGAGCACCAACACTGCATCTCGGGTAAAATGAACAACCGTGGCAGCACTACATGGTTAGAGCGAATGACGAGACGAAGCCAACTTGACCCCGCAGTCGATAACATGCGCTTCTCACCAGCACGGAGACCAGAAAGCATCTCCCAGCCTCTCTCCCCCTTGCAAAAGAATGTGGCAACACCCAAAAAAGCAATGAAAAAGGCAAAGTTCAAACTACAGTTAACCGTCAGCCAAGTGCACGCCAACGGGCTACAGGGTCAATTGGTATGTGCTGGCTGAGCAAGGCATCTACTAAGTAACTCGATGGCAGGCAGTAACTCACTGGCAGCAAGGGTCTCGGCGAGGAGCACATGACCTTGCTGGAGAGCTTGGAAAGCGCAGTCATAAGGTATGCTTACATGCATAATGGACTTTTTAAAGAAATAAACTCCACTTTAGCTTGACTTTGTATGTTTGGCTATAATATGAGAAGTCCACTTAATACAAACTTTGGATGCCACGAACACCAAGTCATGGCTGTCAAGTTTGTTACAAGTGGTTATCAGTATTTACTTTGCAGTTGGCACTTACATTTCAATCCCTCTAGCAAAATGTTGCCTTTTTTTTTTCAGTCAGTTGCCAACCATACCTTCATACAGCAAATTTCAACATAGTAGTTCCACACTGCAATCAGCCAACTGAGATTAGGCTAAGTAAAGCTAGTTCTGCTGTAACACAGAAAGCAGACCTTCGTGACCACTTATTTCGAGATGTGGCAGAATTAAGGCCATGGCTGACGGCACTTCTCCCAGCAATTCACTTGAATGACAAGACTAGCTTCCTGGTAAAAACAGTAAAAACTCGTTGATACGTTCCCAGCTCATAAGCTCCAAATCGCAGGCAATAAAAATGTCAGAAGGAATTTCACTATTTCCCTTCTATTTGATATGTTCCTGGATAACAATTTCCTGCCTACTACATTCAACTTGTTGACAAACTCTGGTCGCATAATACAATAGCAACCAACCGCAAATATATACAAATCAACGAGTGGGCCGACCCCGTGGCGTGCGACGTGAAGAGCTAGAATACGCTTCACGTCACTTCACGTCATGCCAAGAGGATGTCTCTGCAGTGCCTACGTGCAATGGGTGAAGCAATAGAAAGGGGGGGGCTATAAGATACAAGCAGGCCTTTCCTGTGGGGACGCAACGCTAAGAGAAATGCAGTGGCTACTTCGCAGTGTCGAAGGGCAAGGGGCGCAGCATCTGAGAATGAAAACGATGGGCTTTCATACGAGAAGGCTGGGCTTGGGGTCAGCAGCCATGGCAGCATTCCCACAGTACATTGGTGCGATGGGGGTGAAGCACCCGAAAAAAAAAAAAAAAAGCTACGACGAGATCCAGCTATTTTCACCACTGTTGCTGACAGAGCATACCGGCTGCGAAATTTCTTTTGCGCTAAGGACAACGCAAATGCGGACTGAATTCTGTGAGCTCTAGAAAAGAGCTTTTGTTTCAACGTGTTCAAGAAGTAAGGTTATCAATAACTGCCTTTGTGCTTCATTCGGAAGTTAATTTCTCTAAATTAGGCAGTTTTGATTTCCCCGTACAGTTTTCCCGTACAGTACTTTATTTCCCCATTTTTTTTTAAACATATCAACAAGGTTCTACAGTACAAGAATCTATGTCATACTTCCCTCATTTTCCCTTTTCCAATAAAACCAGTCAATATTAAGAATTCGATCAAGCAGTAACCTCTTACCCATCTTTGCGGGCTGTTAACTTTCTTTTTTTTTTTTTTTTAAAGGAAGGTATATCGGGAGTTTTCAACCTTGAGCAGTCATAGCTCATGACACCATGCTAAGGGAAATAACCTAAGCCTAACAGATAACCTAAGCTTACTAGTGGTCAAGAGCACCTTATTCAGAAGCAGTAAATAATATTAATAATGAAAACAGCAATGGCAGTGAATACATTCCCAGGCATGTGGCTCCCCTTTGCTTGAGGTAAAGCCCATCTGCTTAAGATAACTGAAGTGTAGCTTTCGAGACCCCTGAAAGTTTCTATGTATATTCCAGCCTCAAAAAAGGCCATCCATGGCATGCCGACCACAGGAGCTAAAAAAACACATATGACATGTGGTCTTCTTAGCCATTCTGTGCGTGGCATTGCCAGATTGGGCTAATGAAAAATATCTGGCACCATTGTGCGTGCACTGCTACTTGAAGATTTATGCGTTATTACGACATACTTAATAACTAATGGTCAGTTCACTTCCCTCTTTCCCTTTACGAAACCTGGCAGGGATAATAAGCTGTCCCAGTTAAAAAAATCCTCATCCAGTTAAGGTGAAACACTGCAAATAAAATGACTAATTCGGCCGAAATTTTCAATTTCTCTTTTTTATCTGTAACCCGAGAGTCTTCACCTGCCTCGTGACAAAAAATAACTAAATACGCAGTACGAATTTAGAAAACAACGTTTATTTAACGTGTAGTCATCGAAAACGGTTTCCAACAACTGAGCACCACCATCATAGTATCACAATGAAGAGGAGAGATCAGAAGATCAGAGCATCCATTGATTGTAATGCCGCATTTCTCTGACCAAAATCAAAAGTAAACGAGGCAAAAATCGAGGTAATGAACTTGAAGGTTGATCTGCTCAGCTTTCACTTTCTCTGCGATTGCTATCACTCATCCCTCCGGCATTTCATTAGTAGAATGATTGTTTTCTGAGCATGAATCCCTACACGTTGAGTACAATAAAGCTCCATTTTTCTAACGAAGATGTGAAATTTTTTTTTTAACTTCTTTTCGCAAGAAATGTTTTCATGTAAATACGCACGATGAAGTTTTAACTTATTTACACGAGTGCCCAGCTTCAAAAAATGGCTTTATTGCATGGAACAGGGCTTTGTGAATATGCTGACATAAACTTGTGCAGTTTTCCCGAATTATGTAACGTCTCGCTGATTACTTTACGAGCGCATTTATTCTAATACTAACTAAACTTTATCAGCTAGCTTAAAAGAAAATGCAGATCTGAGATCAGCATAAGAAGCTGCAAATCTATGCCGAATTTGTTTACATTTCATGCATAAACAACGAAAATAGTCTTAACTACTTCATCCCCTTAAGCTCTCCTGGTCGATTTGAATCATTCTGTTAGAGGACTGCTCCAAAAGTGCAGTATCATTAGCAAGAATATAGTGCAAACGCGAATGTAATGCTAGAGGGGAGTTTTAACCTTTATGAAAATGAAAAAAAAAAAATTCACGCCAACACAAGCTGAAAGCGTTCAGGGCAACCATAGCGACAGGCCATGTGTAAACATGGTGTCGTCATTTATGTGCTCATAACCGATTCTTTCCTCCAGGCCAATCAAGTATGGTGTATTATTTCTGTTGTGCCTGTGATGCAACATGCCAGTATGATGACACAAAAAATGGGTGTAAGCACCTAAGTAAATACAGAGACACTCCAAAAATACATGGTCAGAAGTATCATCATCACTCCTGAGACCATTGGTAGTCTAACAGGTGCCGTAAGTGTCCAATAATACTGCTCGAAAGCAAACTGTGTCTTGGGAACCTTTGACCAACCTTGTATGTCACAAAACTAACTGAAGTAAATTGTACTGTGTAAGATAACAATATCAAGAAAAAGCACTAACCTTCTCAAAATTGGGGTTGAGAATGATAACTCTGCGTGCATCCAGTTCCACTTCTCGATACTTCTGCAGCTGAAGTGCACTCAGCGCTCGATTGCTGTACAAGAAATGGTTGTAACGCCTGCCGGCAGAAGTAGCATTGTTGCAAATTACCCAAACAGCACACAAAGGACAGAAGTCGCATAGAGACTTATTTCATCTTTGTCAGCATGCTGAAGGAAAAGGCAGAAATGTCACAGCACTTCTACAAAATGGCACCTGAAATTGTGAATAGATGGCGCACACATGGAGTATAGCCAAGTCAATCTAGTCTAACCCCAGACAGCATATGAAAGAAGCGAACAGTAACTGCAACCATGGAAAGCATGGAGAAATGTTGCCTTTATTTTATGGTGGCCAAGCTAGGATTAGAACACATAACTTATTTCTCTGCTGATATTATCCAGTGATATCCTACTGGCCCAACAACACTTTTTTCCCATTGAGTCCCCTTGGTGACAGTACTGCATTATGGGGCAACTCACTTAAGCTCTAATCATGACAATGCAGGCCTTTGCTAAATTGTTTAAATTGTTAGCAAGCTGTCTCCATCTGCGAACATTTGCCAGGAACTCAGCAGCACACCCACACAGGCTAAAGCCCCACAAATGAACATGCTCTTCAGTTAGCTGCGAAACGACGTCTGCCCCAAATGTCATGACGAAACAGATTTTTTTTAATGATTCATTCATGCCCTCTTTAGTAGTGATGCAGGCACTGGTAATATCACAGTGAAAGTCATGGAAATCGTACTGCAGTATCCTGCGAAAGCACTGAAAATAAATGCAATGCGCAAACCTCCGTGCATATTGCAAACAATGTTGCTTGAAATGGGCATTGCTACGATTTTAAAGGGACACTGAGAACTCTATCAAATTTTTTGTGTTAGCAAAATCTGATAGTTCGGCATTTCATGGCTTTGTTGCCACTTGTCCAGGAGCGAAAGATGCATTTATTTCAAGAAAATTATGATTCGAAGTTGAAAAAGTTTTTCCCACCGCTCCGATTCAAACTCGAGAACTCTTATGACGTCATAGGATGGAGTGACGTGAAACGTGACGTAAACGCAGACTCTGATTTCTGGTGGCTAGCGGTGCGGTCTAGCAGCTGCTGAAATGAAGGCTACCGCCGCCGCACGTTGAAGGCATCTATCGGGGGTCGCTAGCGTCGCTTCGCTTACGTTTGCACCGGCGTGTTGCCAGCATTACGATGGATCCCATTCCCGAACCCTACAACGTAGTTCTCGCAAAAACCCCGGCCTGCATTTCAGCGACCTCAGCCTCACAGAGCGTGCGATGCTTTTGAGGGAGCACGGTAAGGTTAGGCGCCGGCGGGTCGTTTCCCCCTTCCTCAGTGAGCAGCCGTTGCAAACTAAATATCATAACCCCAGTGCGGGGAGTCGCAAGGGGCCAGGACAAGGTCGGCGCCTCGCGCCCATCGGAGGCTGGCCGGGGCTTTGGGGTCAACGGATTGTGATTCCTTGAACGGCGCGGTTGCACGGCGCAGCAGGCGGCGTTGAGGTCTCCCACGGTTGCAAGGGCCAAGTTATTTATTTATTTTTTTACCACGATAAACGAATGGGTGCTCAAGGGCGGTCGCGTTTAAAGTTGGCGGCTTGAAACTAAAGCCGGCGCACGACGCTTTAACGGCTTCCGCTAGATCCAATGGGTCCACTGGATCGGGCTCTCTCGCCCACTTGCATGTACCTTCAGATGTGTACAGAGAATGGATTAAATTAGCTGAGAGTTCGAAAAGAACAGCTCCGCCCAACTGCCGAAGCTACTGAATTACGTCCCAACGCGCACCTCGCCGCAGAGCCGAATCAGTCTGGCTGGGCCGGCAGCGGCTGGCGCACTCGGCGCGAAATAGAGACATGCTCCAAGTCTCCGCCAGTGCGGTCAGAGTGCGCCGATGCCGCCTAACGCGTCGGCGGTCAAGCGCAGTTGGAGTATAGAGGGTCTCGCTTTGGCAGACGTGAAATCGCCGTGCAGCAAGCGCACGGTACGCCGGAGCATAAACGCGCCTTAACAGAGCCTGCGCTTAACCGCTAACCAACGTATTCGGTCGTGGCATCTATGAGAGCCACTCAAGCCCCCCACCCACTCACTGAATAAAAAGAAAAATCCTGTGCCGATGCTCAGAATCGAACCAGGGCCTTTGGCGTTTGAGGCAGAGACTCTACCACTCCGCCACAACGGCTCAAGGTATAACCATCAATAAATGCACATCTAGTGAATGCACTCTTCCGATGCAGAAATCTCCGCGCTTTCGCTACGTGTATCCTGGCCTAACAGAGCTATACACCATCAGCAAATTTTCTTAACTGCCTTGTACCTTGTCTCCCGTCCCTAATAAACGATTTCCGTTAAGTTTCAAGTTGACTGGCACAGCCGGGAAAGTTTCGCCGGGCGAGCATGCGAAGACACAAGTGCTCTTTATAGTACGAACTGCCTTGCACGATCACCGACCATCGTGCCATCATAGTTTTTCATCGACCGAGGCGATCATCTGACAAGCCTTAAAAGGCTCCTTCAAAGGTTAACTAGCACTTGAAGCGGCACTTGGAGTTCCTCTGCTGTTAGGCGCTTGTAAATCGAGCCGCGTCAAAAACAAAACCACGGGGCACGCAAAGCTCGTAGACGCGAAGTGCCATAAAAAATCGAAACTCTCCTGGCCGCCTGTGGCGCCGCCAAGCATCGGTTTTCTTTGCTTCCAACATTCAGGTTGTCTTTTGTCTGTCTTCCTTGTGTGATAAAAGTGCACTATCGGTTTTCAAACAAAACTTACTTCAATAATGAACCGCGCAACCTTTTTTTGTCAGCCTCAGAGATTCCCGGATATTGTAGGAAAGAAAATTCCTCCAAGGTGGCATCTCTTGTCTTATGACATATTCACGCTTGTACTTGCGAGATCGGCCTGTGGCGGCGATACCTGTATTTTGGTTCTTGCTATTGTCTACCTTACAAGAGCTTTGTTTTCAGCAAGAGTGGCGTTTTTGTGATCAGGAGCTGGTGTTCTATCGATACAAGCCAAGTTGAATTTCTCCTCAGTGCCCCTTTAAGCCGCTAGTAATTTTTTTTTGTACTGGTAGTGAATTATCTTTTTTTTTTTGCCATAAGTATGATTCTTAGGGCAAAGCTGAATCCGTTCAACTAGCTAAGCTTGACATCAGCTCCAAAATTCATGCTCCAAAAACACCGAACACTGGCCCCACCCCTCTCACCCCGCCACAACAAGCTACGACCAAGGCCAAAAGCATTTGTACACAAAAGGTAGCATGGTGGCAACCGCAACCCGAGATATCTACTCCAGAGTGCGTCTGATGGCTGCAGCAATAAAACCACATGTGGTGACAAACGTGGACAAGCACACCCCCATCAACATGAATTTGACATGATGTAGTTGTTAGGTGCACCAAAATGGACCAAAAACGACAACGGTTTCCGTAAGCTTTGAAGTTCAAAACAGAACAAGCCGCCTACCCATGAGCCACGTACCTGTTTAAGTGCTGAGAATTGTTCTTATGATTGGTTATGGCCTACACCAACAAAGCCTGTTTGAGAAGTCTAGAGATGCTTTATGAAACCACTTATGGGAACAATAAATAACTGCGCTCATCCCGCGTGCTTCTTCTCTTGTCCCGTCCTTTTTGCAAAGTTATTTATTGTTCTTATAATGTTGTACCCCCTCCATCCAACTAGCCCCTCACCGTATTCTTCTAGATTCCACCTACGAGGCTTAATTTGTGGTTTCCACATAGAACTGAGCCCGCCAGGCGGGCCCTGTTTGATGAAACCCATAAGTGGAGGTGTGGCAACATTCGCGAATTTACAGTGCCCCAGTTAAGACCTCACCACACACGTCATGTAACAGCAAATTTAATACAAAAAAGCAATCATTTCAGAATATAGTCCCTAAACTTGGCTTCCATTTCTTTCAACTCATGTTTGTGAATGGTCCAGCCCTGAAATGTTTCATTGCTGTTACTAGCAAGCTACTTTGTTTGCACAAATTGGGGCAGTGTTTCAAAGTTTGTGTTTTTCAGTCCATCACTCCGAAAAAATTTCTGGAAACTTTTTTCAGCGCCCCTTGTACAGCTGAAACATGTGGGCTGAGGTGTACCAGACTTATGCAACACAACCTTCAGTTGTCACTACCTTGACTAATCTGCTATGCCATTTCTGTACAAGCTGCTTGAATAGCGATTCCAATAACATACCATCTATGCCACTATCAGTGTGCTTTAAGAAAACCATTTTATGGTGTTTCAATGTCTTAAATCTACCACAACCTCACTGTCTGTCAAGCCGCAAAATGCGATTTCACATTTTTCTTTGCCTGCAGCTGAAGGCCCTATCACAAGTGCAACTTAGACTTGCTGGTTTTAGGTCAAACTAATATAGAACAATAAGGGGGTTCTTACATAGTGCCACCTTGCACTCTGGAAGAGAAAAAACAAAAGGCCTGAAAAATTAGCTCACAGACCTATAATTTAGCATCAACGAAGCACGCCATCAATAGCTGTAAAAACTGACTTACATTTCTGCGATTGCCTTGGTGTAGTATTCGCAGGCTTCGTCATAAGACTTTTCCTTATACTTTTGATTTCCGGACTTCTTTAGCTCATCTGCTCGGCTTCCCTGCAAAAACAGTCCATGTGTTTACAGGGAGAATCCTTCAGATGTATTTCAAATGGCTTTATGACAACTGAAGAATTCGAACTGAATGCAGAATTTTTGTATTACCTCTCCATTCTTTTCACAGTCCCGCTTCATGTACGTCAGCATTGCGTCGAGGGCACCGTGGCAATGGGCAATCGCTGTCATGGAAAAGAAGTTCTGAGGAACCGCTACCAGCAAAAGTAGGACACAAAATAGTGATCATGGACCTCTTAGCTTGTGCCAAAAAGTGTGAAGATAAAACCTATTCTTGAGCAAGCAAGTGCAGCTTAAGACAGGAAGGTCTTAGACAGAGAATTTTTATTACTGAAGACAATTGTTTATTCTTATGTGTTGATTCCAATTATGTAGGCCTGTGAGAATATTCGATAATTTCGAACATTCGGTCGAATAAGTAAAGTATTTGATATTCGATTCAAACCAAATGTTTGCCATTCGAAATTTCGAAGTACTCGTCCTGAGCGAATAATGTTTCAGGAATCCTAGCTGCGTACTCGAGGATCAGAACGCAGCACATACGCAACCAAAGCCTCGACTCCGCGCTACGTGCCTGCGCTCCCGTGCGTATGCCGGAGCCGGTCTGCGCATGCTCGCAGCAACAGTCGTGAGCAGGCGGTAGCGCGGCGTCCAAATCTGTACCTGCCAGGTGTCTGCAGCAGCGCAACCCGCAGTGCGCACGCGCTGTAACCAGCACAGATTGCGTGCACCAATAGCGAGATTTAGCATAGCGCGATCCACTTCCACGGCACTAGTGCGCATAAGCTCAGTGGTCCCGGCGGGGCAGGCGTGCGAACAGTTCCATGCCCGGCGCCTTGTGACGTCCTCAGGGTGATCTGTGCATGCGTGGTGGCTCCCAGCGGAATCGGATCGCCATAGCAGCCGCGGATCGCGCTATCCTAAATTTATCTCATCAGAGGAGGCGCGGTTCTCTTGATTTCTGCGGAACGAGTTTGAGCAGACTGCAGGTGCCGCAGCCACCATTCTCCGCGTGAAATTCACGAAGCAAGCGCGACGGCGCAAGCAATGAGAGGAAGCTAGCACGAGGCACATTGTGACGGGTGCCCCTTTCAGACGCCTGACCCGGGGTGGCACCTGTTCATAGCCAGTGTTCCATGCTGCCGAGTTGTTGAGTTGCTCATGCACCTGACTTGCGCGTGAGGCAGGTGTAACAATAACAGATGGTCCGGTCTCCAAAAGCAGTACGACCCGTTAGTTTCGGTTAAATTTTTTTTAGTTTTGCAGCTCACAGCGACGGCAGCTCGTCCAGCCAGTATCCACCAGTCAACATAACCCAGACGAGCGCCAATTTAGGCGCTGATCAGCATGCCGCTGGTGTTTTCTCCCCCCCGACTCGGCCCCTTTTCTTCAAGACACTTCAGTGTCGTTTCCTTCACTTGAGTTGGCATGGTTCCATTCTTCCAGTGAGCGTAAACCGAGCGCTCGTCATGTGCCGTTTACTGTTGTATGGTGAAGCCTCCTCACACGAGACTGTGCCGCTTATGATGAGTGTGGCATGGTTGCAGCGGAGCTCCAGCCACGTCATACCATGAAGGATGTGGGAGGCCCTTTCGGTTTTTCGGCAGTTCTGCTTTGACACTTCGGACAGTATGCACGCAATAAAGCATTGATGGAAGCGTGAAAATTATGTCACTGCCGCGCTCTTCTCATCTCAAAATCAGGCAACCATTGCTCAGTCTTTCACCAAATAAATTTACCGTGATGCAAGCAGTTCTTGCCAGTTTTGTCTGGGTCATTTGATAATTTGAGCTTTCAAGGATTTTGAACATTTTTTTTGGTCCCTTAAAGTTTGAATTCATGAGATTTTACTGTCAAATGTTTCCACACCTTATAAATAGGTGTAGAAAGATTTGGGAGTGCAACAAAGCTGTCCAGTTTCCTTTGTACTGAGGTGCAGTATTGTCACTTTACCTTTTTTTGCAGAAATTGATCTTGTGTCAACACTTTAAGTCTTTTCCCTTTTTATGTAAATGGCTGCCGAGGGTACAAGGAAAATTACCAGCTTTACAGCACAGATGAGACCTCAGCAACACACTAAAATATAAAAGCAAATAAAATTACAGCTTAATTTTATTGCAGCCATAACTCAAAAGGGCCAAGTAGTACTTTAATAGAGATTTTACTCTAGCATCTCTCATGCAAACCAAATGTCATGAAATTTTATGAAAAATAGCAAATATGGTACTAATTTCAAAATCACCCCTAGACCATGTGTGTAAGTACAACTTAGGCTGCATGCCACCCGATTCAATATTTTGTCAGTTGATGCCGTAACTTTTAACGACCACAGAAAGGGTACAGATATGTACAAGCCTCACTGATTTCAAATGAGAACAGATGCTCATAAAAAGATAACATTCTTCCTTGATATGCAAGTATCGGAAGACAAGGTACACAGTGCAGCTTACCAGCACTGCCAAATGCAAAAAAAGGAACGAAAGAAATTTTCAAAACACAGTAAAACACCATTCATTTGATCATGCTTAATGCAAACTTGTGGTCAACTCTAACTGATCATAAAGTCTTCTCAAACTCGCATGCTAATTTAAATAAAGAAAACACTTCATAATTCGAACTCATGAGTGTATGCAATGGTCAGTTCAAACAAACATGCCACACAGGCAAATTTGTCCCAGCCAGCGAAGCCCAATGCATCTGTTCGCCTTGGCACAACAGCAGGCAGCCAATTGCCATGAACCATGTCAACAGACCATTAACTGATTGAAAGCTCAGCTTACCACTGTGTTGCTGGCGACGGGGCAGGCTGGACAATTTTTTTTTAGTTCTCTTTCTTGTCCATTCTACTCCCGTGTTGCTGGTGTCACATAGATATGTGATTAGCACTTATACATGATGATAGACTATTGGCATATGCTATTTTTCCTCAGCTCTATGGTCTTGCTGCCCAGCATGTGCTACCCAGGTTGCCCCTGTCACCGTCATGGCAAATCAAGGTGTCCCATTATGGCATTTTTCACTCCACTTACTTTTTTCCATGAGTCTGTTGCAACAATGAAACTAAAAATCTTGGCAGACAAGATAAGACAGTGGTCAGAGACCTCAGCATGTCTCAGATCCACTTGTCCCCAGTATCGAGGGGCTGAGAACGTCCAAAGAGGCCTTCACGAGTTGACGAACCTTCAATGCATTTACCAGTTACGCCAAAAGCACACTTTTCAACTAAACCCTACGGGTATTTGAAAAAAAATACTATGTATTGAGATTCAATTGTACCATTACTTACATGCTTTCAGGGCAATCATGAAACAGCCAGTTATTTGCTCTTCTTTCAGCGATGATATCGTCAACTTTTTCCTAAAAAAGTGAAAATGAAAGGCAGGGGCATGGTGTAGCTATATGCATGTTTAGGACGATTTCCCAAGAAGGCACGCATTGACAAGAGATGAAAAAAAAAAAGATGTTAAAACAAATCATGCCTAATGACAAGTCTGCTCTCACAATCTGTCGCACACCACACTAGATTCAAAAATTCATCAAAGCACATGCGAATACTAGAAAATATTTAGCTTCCTCCGCCAAAAGCTACATGCAACCTCAACAAAGACAGATTGCAGTGCAGGAATGTCATAATAAAGCGGGCTAGGGCTCACCGGAATAGTCGAAAGAAGTCTGATGCCTCCACGAGTGACCGCACCTTTGCATAAATCGTTTCCTTGTCAAATTCATCGAGAAATCCTTTGTACTTGTCAGCCATACGAACAGCACTGTAAGGTGGCTCATTCTCCCGTACGTTGCACTGATGAAATCATGACAAAGCATAGACTTTAGAGGCAAGCACAAAGTGAAAATTTGCCTTTAGCTGCATTCCTAAAACAGGCTACTTACAACCACCAGAACAAATGAAACATGGTACGCTAGCGTGTCGAGCACAAGAATTGCTTCCCGAACCTCGGCGTTGACAGTATTGTCGACAAGCCTGCAAAAGAAAATAGAAAGCAGGTGTTAACTTTTGGTGGATATTAAATATCAAGTGTGGGCAGTGAACAAGAAAGCAACGTGCGGAAAAAAACAGCAGCATGAAAAATCTACAACACCAACTTGGATGGATGGTAGTAAATCCCAGAACTCCTTGCCCATATTTCACAATCCTTGCTGAAGAATGAGCCGCCGAAGAGGTAAGGCCCAAGGCAAGCAACTCGGACAAGATGATTGTTCCCGTCGTCAGGATTCCCTGAAAAAAGACACGAGCCTCACGCCTCTCCAAAACAAAACATCCCATCCAGAAAGGAGAAATGGCCACAGCGTAACTGGAACTTACCTAATGTGTACAGCAGTGATTTGGCGTCCTGTAAACACATATATAAAGCAAAAATTGAGGAACACCACACATATAACCAAATTCAGTCTGTCCCAGCCCCGAACTGTTGAATTTAGCAGGCGACATAATTCCATTCTAATAGCTACAGTACCTTACAAAGGCAGCCAAGGTGATGTCACCGGGACAGCACATTTTGTATCAGACTTTTCTGCACTATGACGACAAGAATGCCAAGCAGGGGCATTCAGCATTGCACAAGTGCAAAAAGCAAGGCCAAGCCAGATGCTCACAGTACATACAATGGTGAATTCACTGTCAATGGACTACACTTTATGAATTTCCTATCTTCTAGCACTAAGAGGAGGCTGGGCAAACTATACAAAGGCCTTACCTGTAAGCAGTTTCACAAAAAGAATGTGCACACTTGCATTAAAACTTCTGAAATATGAATGGCCAGCCATATGAGGTACCTTGCATTAAACTTGAATCATTCTAAATCAATGCATAAAAATTCCACAAGGAGTTATTATCAAAAGCTCTCCATTGTAAGCAGTGTAAAACAAACTGCACAGTGCCCGATTATAAATGATTCAAACAAATAAGGTTATGCTGTCATACCTCAAGGGCAGGAGCGCTTTGAGTGTTGGAGCCAAGGAAACGCAGGCTCTCCTGCGGAAGCTGGCTCCATTCCCCGCACCACATGCCTGGGATGTGGCCTTCAGTATTGCAGTGAGAAGACAGATATGAGAACAGTTTTGACGCATAAGGAATGCTTCACAGCAAATGGCCTCTAACTAGCATAAGACAACACTCTCTTCACTGCCAGACAAGTGCTTTCCAATCTGCCAGCCATGTGTTAGCAATGGTAATAGATTAGGAGAGCGCATGTATGCGTGTAGACTGTTGCTAGTGACGGGAAATTTGGATAAGCAATGCAGTATGTGCAGACATACTTCTTGCCTATTCAGGAAACAAAATACAAAATAAGGTATTCCTGTTGCCAGAAGGCCTCTAGCACTAGTGACATTGACCTGCACCCTGTGCACTCTTGACAAGTGCACAGAATTTTATCATGAGGGTGCTTTTGTTTATGCATTTAACAGGCTTTAATACCGGCGTATTTTCATTTTTAAGTACGTAGTTTTACATTTAAATAGAGGCTAACAATACTGCCTTCTTGCTTGTCCTTAGTTTAGAATCTAACCATATGCCTCCAACATTTTCATTTGGATTCAACATGAGCCAGCCACTTGTGCGACTTCATTAGCCTTATGAGCAGACAAGAATATATGCATAAGAAACAACAGTCCTTGAAACCAAGGAATACACAGAGCAGTGCACTGTTTCAGTGGTGAGGTTAATAAGAGAGAAAAAAAAAACCCTGCACTTGCTTTAATTTAAGAAGCCACTGTGGTGGCTTCTTGCTCACTTTTCTCCTCTTGCAGTCATTACAGCTTCCAAAACCACAAATACCGTAAATGCCAAGAGCTCAGATACCAGATACCAAGCACACAAAAACTGCTGATAGAAGCAACACCTTACACAGGAGATACTGGCAAAACAAAGAAGGTCAAGCAATAGTAACAAACACCTTGCGAGAAAGACGAGCAAGATTACAAAGAGCGTCAAGTGCAAAAGAGAACCGAGGTGGCACCTGTGAACGACCAGTAGAAGCATGACATATCACTCAGCATTACTGTCACATTTACAATGATTACCAATTACCTCCAGACACTTTCTTGCTTACCTAGGAAGCTTACTGACCGAGGCAAAACTGTTCTGATCGCACAGCAAGGTTTCAATGCAAAATCGAGTTCACCATGGAGTGGGCTGGTGATGCGACCGCATTCGACAAGGCGTGCACTTTTGGCAACAGCATCTCGCGACTGATATTGACTACACAAACCAAGTTCGCAAAAACTACTCACCGACTGCAGTGCAGAGAGAAAGGGCTCATCGCCTTATGTTGCGATAAGCCTGAATTAAATTATGTTCTCGACAATGCATGCACACCATAATTTATGGCTGAGAGCGAGTAATGCGATAATGGAGTCAAATATGCAGCGAGGCTCATTATCTGCGTGTACTGCGTACCGCGAGCACGGGTAACTGCAGCTTTGCGCAAGGGTGTAGGGAAATTTCGAGGATCACGTAAATGTATCTGTAATGTGTTTCGCAATATAAATTTTAATCGATACAAACAAGTCAAGAGCGCAAAACTTAAAAAAAAAACACTGGAAACAACTATCGCGGAATCACATTTTAATTTTCTGATCCTTCAAGCACGGCTCATGGGCAAAATAAGCACAATTTTCAGCATTTTCTATTTAATTACAAGACTTTTTGCAACTCTTGTAAGTGTCAAGCCAAAATAAACCATGGGTGCGGCGAAAACGTCAGGGTTCTAAAACGCGGGAAAACGCCTTTCCAGTTCACTACAGCCAAGCGACAGTGGCTCAGCAAAATACTCAACTGGGTAGCTCACAAAAATACATGCTGAAATGTCTCATGAAAGAGGAAAGAACAGCAAGAACGAACTATACTTTCATGAAGTTACTTTTGATAGCGTCTGCCTACTTCGGTCGGTCAAACGCCACTAAGGGAACGCGCGGGCAGTGCTGTATGCTTCCGCGAATAAACTCGTGGACGGTACTCCGGAACTTTACCTCTTCGGGCGTATCAACGACACCCACAAAAAAAAGTTACGCAAAGAACATGTCACAGGTACAAAGGTTACCAGTTGGCACTGGCTAGGCTCTTCCGTTATACCACAGAACGCGAAATAAAACTAAACCATACAACTATTTCGTGACGAAAAAACCGCACTTTTTTTCGTCAGCTCGCTAATCGAACACGCTTCCAAGGTACCGCTGCGGACTCAAGAACGGTTTCGTCAATGCTGGCATTAGCTCTGAAACAAGTGCCTATAACAAATGCCATGCCGCCTTTGCACTTGACGCAGTCTTCATACTTACCCCGCTTATCTCTGTGCTTCAACAAGCCACCCTCCACCTAACCTCTTCCTTCACAGTAGCAAAAGTAATTGAGACAACGACTTACAAAGTAGTGAACTAAGCTGTCAACGGCACACAACGCGCCTATTAACATTAATAAATACGCTTCCGCACTTCAGCTGCTGACGGACGCTAGCGTTAAAACAAAAGACGCACACGAGTCAGCAACTAACAAACGACGAACGCACGAACGGCAGTTGACTGATGTCGCTGGCAATTCTACCTCTGACAACACGTTTCGTCGCGCGCTTTTTGTCGATATTTTCGGTTTCGTTTTTCATCTGCTTCTATTTGATTGGTTTCATAAAAAGGTTTATCTGAGCATAAAATTGGCACAAAAATGTGTCCTCAGAGCAGAATAAAACGGCCGTATTGTGCGCGTCCCTCATATTCCTTCCCGGCAGCGCCTTGGAATTCAATCCCAAATCTCAGCAATATGCTTCTCCCAACGCAGCTCCTGGCCCGTTACCGCACAAATTTCGTACAAGGGTGTTTGTTCTAAAACTTCATTTAGATGCTGTGCTTGCCTGAACTGCGAAATCGCTAAGAAAGCTTTATAAAAAACTGTAAAACAATCAAGATAAAAATTTGATTCTTTGGCTTAGCGCTTCATGGAAAGAGAAATTTCATTTATCGTGAGAGGAAAGTTTAGCTTTGCTGGTTTAGGAGCGGCGTTGGGCCCTCTGCTACAACAGCATAGAAAGGCTTACGGAATAGCGGTCCAGCGCGCATCCGGAGTCGGCTCTGAGGGATCGTGAGTCCCCTCCTAGCCGCTCGAGGCCCATCGATTTCCACGCAGTATTATAGCTGGAGGAGCAAGGAGGGCGGAAAACAGGCGAAGAGACGCCGCTTGCGCACACGGATGAGACAACCAAAAAGGTTTTGACTCGATACTCACGTTGGCCGGTCGCCTTATGTCCCCAACAAAGGATACGCTGGGATACGAGCCACACCTCCGACGAGATGTGTCCCGGCCTGGTGAACCACTGTTCCAGAGCAGCGCGAGGCCACATCGACTAATCTTCGTTCAACACGCGCCCCTAGGGCGGCCCGTGATGATCGAGCGAACCACTGCGCGACACGCGCCTCCTAGGCACACGCATTCCAGAATGAGTATTGTCGAGGAGTAGTAGTAGTAGTAGTAGTAGTAGTAGTAGTAGTAGTAGTAGTAGTAGTAGTAGCAGTGAACCTTTATTATGCACAGTAATAAACGCTCAAAAATCTATGCTGGCGCCAGAACTTTCTCGCGCAACACACGCAAAATAAAAAAAATCAATCGTCTTGAGGAGTTGTGCGCGGGCTAGCAAGAGCCCGCGCGAGGCCACCCATGCTCCTTGAGGCACGAGGCAGGCCTCCGAAGGCGGGGCGTTGCCCAAGCAGCAAACGCTTGAAGTTTCCGCGTGAAAGGGTGTCCCATATGAGCTAAGGTAGAAGGCTCTGAAGCATTGTCGCCCGCTCTCTTGTTCGGCAACGCCGAACCCTCCGGTCCCTATTACCGACTTCGAAAGACGCTACACGCTTCGCGCGGTGGTTGAGCCGCGTGTCTCGGCGCCGGACGCGGGTTGGGTCTTAGTGCGTCGGAGGCGCGGGGCTAAAATCGTAGTCGAAGCGGTGGCACCCGGCGACTATATATAAAATGAAATGCACAATTACCGCAGTCTGTATTTTATTCCCTCAGACAGCTTTCTGGACTTTCCTCTGAACTCCTCCGAACTTTCACGAGCTTCTTCCCATTGGCCGCAGATTGCGCGACGCTCCTCCGAACTAACTCGAGCATTCCTCCCATTGGCTGCAGCTTGCGCGACGCTCTTCCGAACTTTCCCGAGCTACTTCCCATTGGCCGCAGATTGCGCGACGCTCCTCCGAACTCGAGCATGGCCGAGTTCCCGGATAAGCTCGAGTTAGGATAAGCTCGGCTTATCCGAGAACACGGCCATGCTCGAGTTAGTTCGGAGCGCAAGACAAGATACTTGCTCGGGGTTGGCACGCCGTGGAGTAATGCTTTCGCACCATGGAGGAAGTTTTGCACTAATAGGATGAATTCATCGAGTGGCCATAGGTTACGTAGGTACGCACACTAGCAAGCCGGGTACCACCAATGATATAAATTTCGTTAGTCTATACATACCCCCCCCCCCCGCCCCCAAATGGCTTACCTCAACGTGGCGCCAGATTTCCCGACTACCTTCGTACCAAAATAGTGAGCAGCCGTTTGTCGTACAGGGTTCACGGTGATGCCCTACGATTTCTCGCTGCATATAGCTTATATGTGCTAGTCATGCTGGAGGCTAGCTTGCGACAAGGATTCCAACCGGCGGCATATGCACCTTAAATTGTATGGCTTCCCAGACTTCCGCATCAAAATTCTGATGCAACCGTTCGTGGTACAGCGCTCCGGGTGGTGTCATACGCGAGCGCGCGTGTGTGTGAGCATCCGGAACAACAACACGCCTACGCCTTGCGTCCACAACTTGCAAACTCGGCTAACCTCATCGCTGTGCCGTGAGAGGATCCTTGAGCGTGTTATGTGATGCCCTCTCCACTTCACTCGCGCGCGGCGGCGCCGGTTCGAAAAGACGTGACTCGAGCTTTCTGCAAGTCCCTCTCCTCGCTTGACCAATGGCAATGCGTGCTTCCGCCGCAAGGTGAGACAGCTGTTGTACAGTTAATGCAGCGTGTGTGCACAGAGCCCACGGCCCCATCGTGATGCTACGTTCGTCGGACTGACGTAGAGCCGGCGAGCAAACTGTGCTTCTATTTTGTTTGCCTCTCTCTCGTGTATTAGGGAACTTTGGGAGCAACGTCTCTCTTGTGTTGTAGTCTCTCTGTAGTGTTACTTTTCATGTGTTGCATTGTCTTGTAGATCACTTTGCACCAGTTCTTGCGAGTGATTAGAAACTATCCTCTGTATCGTTTCTTTGCTATATAAGGTTTGTTTTGTCTGCGAACCTTTGGCTCCGACCCATTCTCTGGCTTGCGACCGGTGAAAGCTGGGAACCAAACGACCAGCCCACTTTGTCACTTTGACAGCTCGTTCCTGGCTGAGCTTGTCACGCTGAATCGAGGGAATCTCCCGAGGAACCGGAACAGCTACACCCACAACCTCTAAGGGTGTCGCATTTATTTTTATTTATTTATGTACATACTGCAGACCATGCCCTGGTTAAGGCATTTTATCCTCTTATAATTTCATAATAAATTCATTCGAACTATCATTTTTTGTTTTCTATTTCTTTTTTTACGTCGTTGGCTTTGGTTTTCTCTCCAGCTTTTTTGCGTTATCCTCCAAGTTACAAACCAATGTGTGAGTGCTAGCTGCCATGATAATACCACTATCAACAAGCCAACAAGGCTACCAGACATCCCACTATACTTTTGCGACGGATTTTTCTTTAACTCCCTAAGTTTCCTCCTTCCCTCTGCATCGCGCTCCCAGGTAGCATAAAAGACGTTATAACGGCGTTGCTATTTTGTTTTGGTCAGACGTTAGAACACTTTGCTATTGATGTTTTTTTTAATACTTCTGGAGCGTTACAAATAAACATTGCATTAACGTTTTCCTAACCTCGCTTAAACGTTAAACAACGTATCTGCACCTTTCGATAAATCTGTAAAGTAAACCTACAAGACCAGTTACCATCCAGTTGCAAGAACACACAGCTTCAGTCAACAATCTGCAAGTAGCAATAGACAATGTGGGCGTCACTTGAACTCTGCTGTGTAGCACAACTAATGCGTTTAACTCATACACTCATATACCGTGGCCTCAACTTATAGTTATAGGTATACAGGCAGCAGTCAAGGGTGTCCCATATGTGATAACGGTGAATGGGTAATAAGCGAAATTTTCTTTTGCAGTTTTATGGTAGTGCATGAAATCTATGGCAGGGACAATCTATATTTTACTGCAACATTCTGTTAGTTGAAAAACATCATCACTTCACGCGCAGCTAGAAAGTTCCGGAAGCATTTCACCCCAGAAGAGCCGCGGCCGAGGGAAAATCTTCTACTCATTAGAAAACCGATTAGTACCCGGTGGCACCGCAGGGGTCGAACCCAGCACATCTCGGATGCGAGCCGGATGCTGTGCTGCAAGGCCACCGAAATATATCATTAGCGTTCTTTTATAATTACGTTCTGAACAAAGTAATATTCAGAGCACATCATTTGCATAATGGCAATAGCGGGCCTCCAGTGCGCATGCGCAGCTCTCTCCAACCCCACCGGCTCCCTACGATGCGCTTCTGTCGCAGCTAATTTACATCGGTCTTTTGTCGAGCACTAAACTATTGCGAGCAGGACGGCGGTGTTTTCGGGCGTTGCCCCCTGGATGCCAGCCTTCACTTGCTACCCTCTCGCCAAGGACAATCACCCTCTCCGTTTTGCCCGCCCGAGACGACCTTTTGTCTAGTCATGTTCGTAGAAACAGCGCTAAAAGACAAGAGACCGGCAAGAAGTCAGAACGAGCGCTGGCTTTTCTTGTACCTTGTATTTTAGCGCTGTTTCATACGAACGTAACCCACCAGCTAGCTCAACTTTCTTTTTTACCTTTGTGGGTTGTTGCCGAAGGGTGCTTGGAGTGGTGGCGGAGAGGACGCCGAAAAGCGCAGTCGTCAACGAACGTTTACCCGCCGCGGTGGCTCAGTGGTTAGGGCGCTCGACTACTGGTCCGGAGTTCCCGGGTTCGAACCCGACCGCGGCGGCTGCGTTCTTATGGAGGCAAAACGCTAAGGCGCTCGTGTGCTGTGCGATGTCAGTGCACGTTAAAGATCCCCAGGTGGTCGAAATTATTCCGGAGCCCTCCACTACGGCACCTCTCTCTTCCTTTCTTCTTTCACTTCCTTCTTTATCCCTTCCCTTACGGCGCGGTTCAGGTGGCCGCCGATATATGAGACAGATACTGCGCCATTTCCTTTCCCCAAAAAACCTATTATACAACGAACGTTTAAACCGGCAGACTTTGTAAGCGCTCTTTAAGCGCTTTGACACACAGTATTGAATTCAGTTATTTTTTATCAGTGGCTTCATCATATTATTCAGCGTATTCACATCTTTCCTGTGCCGCCGTGGTGGCGCAGTGGTTATGGTGCCCGGCTGCTGACCAGAAAAATGTGGGCTCGATCCCGGCCGCGGCGGTTGCATTTCGATGGAGGTTAAATGCCCCATGCACTGTGCGATGTCAGTGCACGTTAAAGAACCGCAGGTGGTCGAAATTAACAAGAGCGTCCCTCGTATCCCACGTGCTTTTGGGACGCTAAACTCCATTATCATCATCATTGTAAGGGATAGGATGATCCGCGGGGTCATTAGGGCCAGTTGCCCGGTCTCGGCTCCTCCCCGCGGCAGCCCCCCTTTGAACCCCCCCCCCCCCCCTCCCCCTTTTCGGTTACGGGCGGCGGCAGAGCGCGCTGAAAAGGAGCGCCCGTCTTGGGGTGAAGCACCCCTGACAGCGACGGCCGTGCGCTTTTGTCCTCGCACTGTTTTGCGCCAGAAGCCCTCTCGTCTTGACAGACACCAAACGCGACGCGACCTTGCGAAGGGCATCTCGTGGGAAGATCTTGAAAAGTAGTAGTCATGTCAAGGAGGGAAGCAATGGGAATGACGGATGGACCGCGGCGGCCAGATTTGAAACAACCCCAACGAACGAGTATCGGTGTTGAAGCTAAGCCGCGTATGCTCACGAGAACGCTAATCCCCCTGGGAAAGTCGGGACCGAGCGGGCACTCGCACACAGCGGAAGCACCCCGCCGGAGTCTGATGACAGCTCTAATTGCGGAACGGCGCCAGGGTTGACGAGCTTCGACAAAACCGATTGCACGTGCGGGCACGGTTGTGTGGTTGTTTTGGTTTTCTTCTTCTGAGGGAGAGAGTGTGAGTAATACTGTGGAAGTATGGGGCGTGGCACGTAAACCTGGTGGGCCAATCATTTCGAAGGTCCATTGCCGGAATTCCATTTTCTTATAGCAATTTTGATGTTTCGTGCAGTATGTTTTAGGGTTTAGAACCTTGCCGAAACTGGAAGGCAGTTTGTAAACCAATCATGTGTTAGTCTGTTGCGATTGGGGGATGCAAGGGATGGGCCAGGCTTCTAGGTCTTTAAAACGGGCCCCGGAGCCTGGAAAAAAAGTTCTGAGCTAGATTAGACCCATTGCATCTTAGGCGATGCCATGGAGGGAAGATTTTCCTTTAGCCGGTTCTATGTAGAGAAAGGGTTTATTGATAAGAAAGGCTGAGAGGTTGGCCTGAAAAATAAATATCTGGCCTGCTACTCTGCTCTGGGGGACGGGAAGAGGAGATAAAAGAAGGTCACGATAAGGGACGATGATGATGGGAGGAGGCAGATGAAAAACTACTTAAAAAAAAAAACAAGGCACACTTTCGGACATCACAAACGCGAGACAAGGTCCGTGTCGCTCAAAAAGCGTGAGAGCCAGTTCTATGTAATCATGCTTGCCGCTTATTGTGTTGTAAATCTGTGAATTCCTGTATAAAGTTTCAGTTTCCTTCCTTGAGTCAAGTGTTGCCGGATCTCGTCTCCTATACCGTCTCGGACGGTGGGGCACCTGTTGTGGAGCCCGAAGAACGAACCTTAACTATCATCATCATCAGCCGCATCATCATCATCATCACCGTAATAATAGTAATCATAATCAGCCTGACTACGCCCACTACAGGGCATAAGGCCTCTCCCACATCTCTCCAATTAACCCTGCCCTGTGCCAGCTGCAACTACCCTATCCCCGCAAACTGCTTAATCACATTCGCCCGCCTAACTTTCTGCCACCCCCTGGTACGCTTGCCTTCTCTTGGAATCCAGTCCGTTATTATTTGTCATTAAAGACCATTGGAATTATCTTGCTCTCGCATTACACGCCCTGCCCATATGATCAAAACAACCCCACAAACCAGCCAAACGTGTTTCCTGCGTTCAAGACCAAATATTTATTTATTTATTTGCACACGATCCACGCAGGACTGCAGTCGGTGTCTCGCGGACGCAGACGAACGAAGCGTTGGCGCAAGGCGAGAGTGCCGAGCGGCACTCGTCTCGAATATCCCCAGGGACTTCCGGAGTCCGTTGGGCGTCAGATACCGCTGATGCCGCCGAGCGGGCAACGTTGCAGGCCGTACATAGCACGCAGCTGTGCTCATATTCCACTTTTTTTTTTGCGTCTTCCTCCTGACTCTTTTAAGGCTAAGTTCCCTATTCGAGCCAGGAATGTTGCCCCGTTCGTGCGCCCAGTCAACGCCTAGTAATAAGCCGAGTCGTTTTTCCATTTTGAGCGCCCTTGTTCGAGGTCCTGCCGCGTTCGGAAAGCCTGATCGGCTCCTGGCAGACCCGGCCAAGTACAATAATAGGTGTGTTAATTACATCTGCATGTCATACTAATTAGCGCGTTTATTCGATTCTAGCGAGCACCTTTTTTAACGAGAACTGAGTCTCAGAACGACATGTGCGTTAACAATCGGATACAAAAACCGAAACCACGCTAGGAACAGCATTGGTAGATTACTTTTCGTTGTACGCGGGGGATAGGTCCAACTATTCTGCTGTGTTTTTCCGCTTTTTGTTTCCTAGCCGCCGTGCGTAGCCAGCATATTGGACATCATTTCGGTGTGTTAAACTTTCCTTATTTTCAAGGAAAAAGATTTTGCTCGCACAAACCCGGAGCAAGTGCTTTAGGTCAGCTGTAGACTGGCGTTCAGTTTCGGAGAAAGCAGAAGGATAAAATGTACAAAAATAATTGAAAGCAGTGATCGATTGCTCCAGGGTTCGGCAGATGTTTTGCCTTTTTCGTTTTCGAGAAGCTTTCAACGAAGGAATTAACTTTCCGACAACGACGAGCACCAAAGCGAATAGAGAATTAAACGTCGTTTCAGACCATTGCATAAATTTAACGCTTCTTGTTCTAGCGAACATGATAACATCGGTGCGCGTCAACTAGGGATGACACGGCACCCGTTAATTACGTTGAGAAGTCTTCCCCTTTTCTGTGTTTCTCGGAGTTAGTATGACTCCTCACCACAGCCAGTACAAATAGGATTTCGCTGTCGCAGCGGTAATTTGATGGCCAATTCTTAAAAGGGGCTGTTGCGGGGACTCCCATGTGCGCTGTCATTGTTTTCAACGTCATTCGCAGTATAGAAATGGGACGAGGAAGGCGTAAAAATGATTTGTTTTTACTTATGTACATAGACTGAAAAGAGAGGTTGGTGCCTGATAAGGGCTCCGGCTACTCCGTTTCACAAAGGGGAAACTATTACTATAACTGACTACATAATGCTCAATAAAATACAGCACAGCTACAACACGCAACACACAGTGCACACTACACAACACAAAGAACAAGGTACAGACCCCCCGCCCGAGGGGAAAAAAAACCGCTTAAGTACTCATACGCCTCAACAGAATTCTGTGTATTATTTCGTCAACCAGTCTGAGATAAGCTGCTTTAAGTCAATCACTTGTTTTTCTTCGAAACTGAACTAATCGATGGTACGCCAGCATCCTCGACGTTTTTTACCCACGAGCACCGCGCGAGCATTCTGCGAAGCTATTTAAGTGTACGATGGGTCTCTGCCGAATAGTTAAAGGAAAAATAACGTGTAGTGCCTGGTCGTCGGCAAGGCAGGCCGCCAACCTAACTGATCCCATACGAGAGAAAAAAAGAATGATTAGAAACATACAAACAAAAATGGCACACTAAAAACAGAAGCGAACAACAGTGTGCCCCATTAAACGTCATATTAGAAGGTTGAAACAGCGACTCAGCAGCACAGCGCAAGCTTGTAATCAGTTCCATTCACACATCTTCATTCAAAAAAAGGAAAAGGAATCAGCTACCACATCATCATTCATTCATTATAGTTTTGCATTTTTTGCTGCTGCAACACCGCTATGGTGGTGCGTTCGCCTCGTGTTGTGGTGTTTCGGCATAATAAGCGAATTTCCGAGAAGGAACAAGGAACAAAAGACTAAAGAGAGGTTATTCGGAAGAATAAAAAACCGAAATTATATTTGCATATGCTTGCATTACGGAACGGGAATATACATAATTAGCGTGCGATTCGAAATGGGAAGTCACCGATCAATAGCTTCGACGGTGTTATACAGGTTTTTCTGGCTTCGTTCTCTTTTCATCGATTCAGCAGGTGTCCTTGTTAGGAACCACCTGAATCACATTCTCTCTCGCCAGTGCCGACTACTCCAGTTTCTGTTAAGCCAGCTTGTAATGTACAGCAGGATCCCCTTTATTCGACTGCAAGGCAAGAGCCATGTCGTCAGTGCCGGCAACGAGCATGAACACGAAGCAGTCTTGCTTGGGGCCATCAGCGCTGCGACGTATTCTTTCTTGCTGGACTGAACTTAGTTGTTTGCTGCATCAAACAAAGCTACCGCGGGTCAACGTGAGTTACGAGCTTTGCGCGCTCCCGGGAGTTTGAGCCTACCGGCAGGCAGCTACGGTTGCTACGTTAGCGGGGCAAGGGGGAGGGAGAGTGGCGTGCTGTGACAGCAGCACTCCTTCCAGGAAGACCAGAGGGGTGCGTCCTCCTGTAGGCTCGGGCTGAAGGGACATTACGGCGCAGCACCGGAAGCTAAGAGGGAACTGTGGCATCCGGTTGCCCAAACAGGGGAAACAGAACACCAAGCGTCATTGCATGTACACTGGGGTGATGCGCTGCAACTCCGCTTCGGAAGCGGCACTCGTCGGAGTAAGACGAGGAAACTGCAAAATGTCTCGAGCTCAAAATTTCGACCTCACTGAATGACGACCTCACTCAACCTCAAACTCACGCGTGAGGTTGAGGTCTGATTTCCAGACCTCACTCACAAAGTTTCGAGCCGTCGCCGACCTCACCTCACGACGTGAGGTTGAGGTCGACCTCATGAGGTTGCCCACCTCTGGTTCCCGGTCGCGGCGGTCGCATTTCGATGGAGGCGAAATGCTCGAGGCCCGTCTATTGTGCGATGTCAGTGAACGTTAAAGAAACCCAGGTGGTCGAAATTATCCGGAGCCCTTCACTGCTATACGTCCCTTATAGCCAGACTCGCTCTGGGGCGCTAAGTCCCATAAATATTATTGGTAAATAGTTTGGTTTGGTTTATGGGGGTTTAATGTGCCAAAGCGACTCAGGCTATGAGGGACGCCGTAGTTAAGGGCTCCCGAAATTTCGACCACCTGGGGTTGTTTAATGTGCACCGACATCGCACAATACACGGGCCTCTAGAATTTTGCCTCCATCGAAATTCGACCGCCACAGCCGGGATCGAAACCACGTCTTTTGGGTCAGCAGTCGAGCGCCATAACCACTGAGCCACCACGGCGGCCTTTATTGGTAAATGAAAAATGAACTGTAAGCAATGAGCAAACTTAATCGCAGTAAATGCTAAGTGATCAATAAACACAATAAATGAGAATACTCTATAAGCAGGGTCACTTAACAAATAATAAACAAGGACGAGCGTTGCAATAAGCAAGGGCGCTTGAACCTATCAGGAGATGTCATCATCATCACCATTCCGACTACTCCCACTGCCGGGCAAAGACGTTTCCGATATTTTTCTTATTCAACCTGTCCTTTGTCAGCCGAGGCCACCGTATCCCCGCAAACTTCTAAACCTCATCTGTCCAACTAACTTTCTAACCTAACTTCTGCATTCTCTTGGAAAACGTCCGTTATACCCTTAAGGACCATCGATTATCTTGCCTTCGCATTACGTGCTGTGCACAAGCCCATTTCTTCCTCTTGACTTCGACTAGGATGTCATTAACCTAGGTTTGTTCCCTGGCACACTCTGCCCTCTTCCTGCAGCTCTTCACGTTACACCAATCGTAAGGTTCAGCCGTTATATACTTTTCTCTGGAGGGATATTGGTACACTGCCATTCATGATCTGAGACAACCTGCCAAATGCGCTCCACCCCATTCTTGTTCTTCTGGTTACTTCATTCTCGTGATCCGTATCTGAGGTCACTACCTGCCCTAAGGAGACTTATTCCTTTACATGCACCTTCAGCACCTTGCTACCAATTGTAAACTGCTGTTTCCTTTCGAAACTGTTCAGCATTACTTTGGTTTTCTGCATATCAATTTTTAAACCCACAGTTCTGTTTTGCCTGTCTAACTCATTGATCACGCTTTGCAGTTAATCTCTATAGTGACTTTGCAAGGCAGTGTCATCGGCGAATCGCAGGCTACTAAGATATTCTCCATTAACTTTTATCCCAAACTCTTCCATATCCGGGCCTCTGAATGCCTCCTCTAAACAAGCGGTGAATAGCATTGGTGAGATCGTGTCTACCTGACTGACACCCTTCCTTATTGGAATTTTATTGCTGACTTTATGGAGGACTATGGTAGCTGTGCAGCCGATATAGATACCTTATTAACGCGATAGCATTAAAGGCCCCGTTCTCCAGAAAATCCTGTGTTGGCCTTGTCGGCGTCGGCTCTGGCAGGTGGTCCCCAGAGAGCAACCGAGGAGGAAGGTGAGGTCCCGTGACCCTGCGGCGTCATCCCAACCTGCCTATCGAATATCGAGCAAACTGCCCACCGTGGACGGTGGCATTTAAATTAACGATTGGTCGCACGGGAAGAGTAACCTGGGCCACACAAGGCCCACCGCTGGGAGCATCGCTTAACCGCTGCACTACAGCGCCAGGAGGGGTAATATGAGGACTCCCAAGGGTCTATGAATGTAAAGCTGAGAAACTTCAGCATATATAGGAATTAACCCACTACGCTACTGCGTCATACCCTTAAGGCGGAGCTCAAGTGTCCCCTTCATTTTTTTTTTCTACAAACGTATCTTCTGCACCCTGATCCCGCAATGCCTTCATGACTGCCGAGGTTTCGGCTGAGTCAAATGCTTTCTCGTAGTCTATGAAGGCTATATATAAGGGCTGGTTTTATTCTGCGCATTTCTCTATGGCATGATTGAGAATGTTAATATGGTCTATTGTCGAGTATCCTTTACGAAACCCTGCCTGATCGCTTGGTTGATTAAAGCCTATGGTTGTCCTGACTCTATTTGCGATTGCCTTAGTAAATACCTTATAGGCAACGGACGGCAAGCTGATCGGTTTGTAATTTTTCCTTGACTTCTCCTTTATTATGAATTGAGATGATGTCAGCGCTCTTCCAAACTTCTGGCATGCTTGAGGTCATAAGGCATTGCGTATACAGGGCGGATAGTTTTTCTAGCACAATCTATCCGCCGTACTACAGCAGATCTGCTGTTACCTGAGCCTCACCCGCTGCTTTCCCCTTTTTTAATTGCTCCAAAGGTTCTCTTTACTTTCTCTTTCCTTACTGGCGGGATGTCCCATTGCTGTGCGTTATTGCCTCACTAATTTTCGTCCTGATTACATTGACTACTGTACATATTTGTGTAGAACTCTTCGGCCACTTTAACTACCTTATCCATATTGCTAATCAAATGGTCCTCTTTATCTTTTAGCGCATACGTACATGTGATTTTTGCCAAAGCCTTGTTTCCTCTTCACCGCTTTTAGGTTACCTTCGTTCTTCAGAGCTTAATTGCTCAATTCTCTGCACATTATACTTGCTTATGACGGTTACCTTGCGCTTACTCATCAACTTTCGTAGCTCTGCCAGTTCTTTTCCGTGCGTGGGGTTTGATGCTTTCACGCTTTGGCGTTTCTTAATCAGATCTTTCGTCTCCTGGGAGAGCTTGCCTATATCCTGTCGAAATAACCTATCGCCTACTTCTACTGCGCACTCCTTAACGATAGATGTGAGATTGAGTTTCATTGCATGAACATTAGGGTCGTCGTCCTCAGTTAAAGCCGAGTATCTGTTCTGCAGCGAGATCCTGATTTCCTTTACTTTTCCTGTTACCGCTAACTCGTTGATGGGCTTCCGCCTCACTAGTTTCTTCCGTTCCCTCTTCAAGTCTAGGCGGATATACTGACTTAATAATAACGCCATAATTGCAAGCACATATGAAAGAGAAACTCAGGACTGTTTTCCAGGCAGTTAAAGCACTCGTGAACTGATGGTGCCAGCAAAGCAAAGCGAACACGGCAAAAGCAGTGGAGCAGTCGTGATGCACTACAGTGAAGAGAGGTAGTAACTATAATTATTCTCAAGAATGCCGCTGTACTTGCGGAATGATTTCAACACCATGGCTGCATGCTTTTGCAGAGTGCATGTCGGCCCCGCTCAAACAGCTTTGGGAGGCTGTAGGCCTTTTATTAAGGGCTGTAAAAACCCTCATCAGTCGTGTCCTGCTATTGTCATGTTCTGGTCATTTAAATAAAAGGTGAGCTATATCCTGGTCCTCGCGGCCACACAAACTTGTGGGCTGTCTGCGTGGGCGATTCTATGAAGAAAGCGCTTCGTGCAGGCCACGGTGTAGGCTGCTCCCAGTCGCGAGCAGTGAAGAAAAATTTCCAAACTCGTGTTGAGAGGCAGTGGAATTGTAAACAGTGACAGCGGATCGATGAAATATAGGTTAGACCATGCATAATTTGTCTCGAAACACAACTTTTCCCTCATACCAACCCGCTTGGACTAAACAACTTTTTGGGGAAGGAGCCTATTCAAAGGAGGCTGATGAAAACTCGATCAAATTCTTGTTCTGAATAAGAAAACAAATCTGTGGCTCTTAAATGATAAAGACCAATCTATTGCTGAGAATGTTCGATCAAAAATTTTTCCTACATTTGATTGAAACACCGACAAGGACTGCGTGATCGCCGTTTTGAAGTGAATTAATGGCGTTCTATATTCGACACATCTCAGTGTACATGCCAAAGCTGACCGGCGATGGTGACACTAGTGTCCCTACGTTATACAAGAACACCAGGAAACACCTGTATTTTATCCTCTGATTTTCTCTAGCCTATCATACCCAGCAATTCTGGACAAAAGCATTTTTGAGCGGGAAACCGTTTCTGAACGCAATTTTTTCATCTAATGTAAGATTTCGCTATAACAATCAATATATCCGCAGATCATCCGCGGCAGTCTTGTATTTTTTTTCTATTCACGTTTTTGCTATCGTTATAAGCGTTCCCCATTGGTGTTCTATGACAGTCTTAACTGTGCGATGCGATCGATGGAAACACTTTAAAAGAGAGATTTTGCTACATATCAGAATAATGGACCATTCCCTTCAGTATTTACATAACTGTGTCTTACGTACAATTTTCGAATTTTCAAGAATTTTTCCCCGAAAAAGCTGGACGCGAAGCTCCGTTTCCTCTGAAAATAGCATCCAGCTGTGTCGTTGGAATGTAGTGGTATATCGGTATAGGCCAACTACTATACAGTTTTAGCTGTGCGTACGCAAAGCGCTAGGCGCTGTCCACTCCGAAGTATAGTTTTAGCTGGCCGTGCAGTAGCATCGCTCTGTGAACGCGTAAATAGTAGTGCCATCTAGTGACAAGACGTCAAAGCACATCAACGCTCTGTTGAAGAAAATTTCATCCGTGATTACTAATAGCTAGGGTGAGCGCATTGGGAGCCTTTTTATGTTCCAAGAAGAAAAACTATGCAAACCGAAGAAAATGTAAGAACTGACTAAAAGCTAGAAAACTGCTTCGCTAGGTGTCGTTGCTACGAGGAAAACACACTGCATTTAGTTAGGCCTAGGAGATTGAAAATCGCCAAATTATCTGAAAAACAAGGGGCTAGTTATCGCTTACACCGTTACGTGTGAGCAAGGGTAGGCGAAATAAAAGCGAATCGCTACCATTTGAGCGAGCTATTGCGTTGGAGAATCTAGCGGAGCAGGGCGCTGCCATCTTCTCGACGTTAACGTACGCAAGCCACGCAAGCGCCGCAACGCGAAGTCCGCTGGCTAGCGTACGCACGCAAGACGCAGGGCTTGCGCTTGCGTACTGTGCATGCGCACTACCGTCCCCGCAAACTCCTTGCGTACGCTAAGCCGTTGCGTACGCACAGCTAAAACTTCGCCTTGGTGTGCCGCGTTGGATCAGCCGATGACGCGCTCTCGCTTTCGGCGCCACTTTCCATCTCTCTCCACTCCTGCTCGCTTGCGGCTTGTCTCTCGTAGGGGGGGGGGGGGGGGGGGGGGGGGGGGGGGTGCGTGCGCATGCTTTGCGTCAGGTGGCGGAGGCTTCACGCGACGGCCACGCAGAGACTGACGTCGGCATTTTCGGCTAATGGTACTCATACTGCGTCCACAGCAAAAAAAATCAATAAAAATCAACACATGCCCAATTTGTGTCTCTCAAGGTTGCATAAAACTGCGTCTTGAGCCAGCGGTAGCAGGGCTCGCACTAAAATTCATGCATGCGAACACACAGGCTGCGCTACGTAAAGTTTGGCTCGTTTCGTTGTTTATCGATGTGCGTCGTTTCGTTTAGTCCGTTTGTATAAGGCGGCATAAACATCAATCGCTCAACGCCGCGGAGGTGCCGTTGTTTCCTGACGAGCAGCGCGTATCTGATTCAGCTCTGTGGTCGATGGTGGCACGCGCTATGCCGGGGGGGGGGGGGGGGGGGGGGGATCTCGCAATACTGTGGTGAATTGCAACAGAGAGAGAGCGAAAAACCGTGACGTCACTACTGACGAATAGAAAAGCTCCAGAGTGATGTCACTGTGATACCTGACTGAAGTTGCAGTTTATGTTCTTCTAGCTAGTTCGGCGGGGAGTGCGAATGACACGGTATTTGATCACCATCGTATCACCATTGGGGGGGACTCGTCGTTGAGAGGTGGACCTGACGCTCGACTCTGTAGCGCGAGTTCGTTTATTGCGAAAATTTCCTGTGCAGAAACCTTTTGAAAGTTGATTCGGCACCGAGTCTCCGTGAAGCACACAAGTCAGAAGAGACGGCAGCGACGAGGGAAAGAAAACAAAGCAATCATTACTTGCTATAAAAACATCAGAAAAGTTTCTAGAATTCAGTCGGGTAATGTTACACAACAAAGCAGAAGGGGACTTTGTAAACTGAGCTCTGGCTTTAAAGTAAATCTGCGTCGCATCTCAACCCTTTATGTTACGCATTTATGAAAGTGTAAAGAGGGACTTTTTATCCGCTTTCTCAAATGGCACATATAGTCTAAAACCCGGAACAGTGTAGCAGTTACCCGAAACAAAACTGCCAGCTAAGTAAGGCTAGAAATAAAAAGCTAAAGCTGTAAGAGCTAACAAGAACAGATGCAACTAAAGGCACCTAGGAGAAGGAAGAGGCGAAAATATAGATTGCGGTCTCAGTGCGCGCTCATAAAGGTTCCGCTTTCTATGCATAATTGACGCGGGAAGAGCTCATGTGCCGCTATTCACGCAAATAAACGCGTGATTCACATCGGCAATGACATAAAAAAAGAAAGAACAAAAATATCTATTCAAATTTTCATCCTTTTCTCATATTTACTGCCTGCGGATCTGAGGAACCGTGGCTCGCGAGTGTAAAAAAAATGTAAAAAAAATCTGGTCCAGAAACGGTAGAGTGCATTCAAACGAATCCGGTATCTATAAGTGAAGAAAAAGTCTCCATGATACAAAAAAAAGAGCAATCCCACTGCAAAAATTGAATAAAAGCCTTTTTGAAATGAGTTATCTTCATTTGCACTGAGGTATATACGAAGCCTGCGTTCGCATTCATTTTTTCTCTCTGAATTACCACGTCAGTTTTATGCTCAGTCGTAATGTGGTACGAATACATGAGATGCAGCCCCGTCCTCGCCATCCTGATGGGAATAATACTCTCCCTTTCCAGACCCGGAAATCTTGGCGCTTGAAGGGCGAAAATCATCCGCGTGCTGTAAAAGAACCTTGATGAGACGCGAAAGCCGAGGCTGGGTTGGCGTGGGATATATACTGCCGGGCTTTCGACGAGTGAAATCGTCCCGAGCGAAGGCGCTTGACGGCCGTCATAAAAAGCGAGCTTCCACGCATCGCCCTATAGATTGGCGCTGTCATTTGCGATGAGAGGCGGGCGCTGAGGTTCAGGTATCAAACACTTAAAGAAAAAAAAAGAGGATGAGGGCAGGAAGGAAATAGGGTGTGTGTGTGAAGAGGTCAGTGGAACGGCGAATCAGAGTGAGCCGCGACGTCACTAGCTCCCCCGGCGGCGCATAAGTATGATGACATTTCTAATTTTTCAAAACTTCTTTTTTGCGTGCGCACTCAAGCGCCGTCGTGATTTTAGATAAAAGCGCGTTCATAAAAGCGCTTTCACTCCCTCCTTTATCCCTTCCTTTACGGCGCGGTTCAGGAGTCCGCCAATATATGAGACAGATACTGCGCCATTTCCTTTCCCCAGAAACCAATTTTTATTATAACCCATGAAAAATTCAGCCATAGAGATCTGATTTTTAGGGCGCTCGACTACTGATCTGGAGTTCCCGGGTTCGAACCCGACCGCGGCGGCTGCGTTTTTATGGAGGAAAAACGCTAAGGCGCCCGTGTGCTGTGCGATGTCAGTGCACATGCGGTCGAAATTATTCCGGAGCCCTCCACTACGGCACCTCTGTCTTCCTTTCTTCTTTCACTCCCTCCTTTATCCCTTCCATTACGGCGCGGTTCAGGTGTCCAACGATTTATGAGACAGATACGGTGCCATTTCCTTTCCCCTAAAAACCAATTATTTATTTAGATCTGATTTCCAGGACGGTTCGTACTGCGCACAGCTCTGACATCTATAGTTGCGCAAGTCAGATATGTGCACTTGTTCACCTATATAATCCTCTTGCGTGATCACGTTGTCGCTATCAGGTGCCGACAGATCGATTTTTTATGCTGATACAAATGCATTGTTAGAAGAGGGGTCCTTGGAGAGCCTGAGTCCCAAATTGAGGTCAATTGGTCATTGTGTGGGAACAGTACATCAAGGATGGGAGGAACGGAGACGCAGACAGCTACGTTGCTTTCGCTCCGTCTCCGTCGTTGGTGCGCTGTTCACGCACAATTAATACGCACCAACTCTCACAAATTTTAGCTTTACTCCTAGGTTTAGGTCCATACGTCCGGGCTCGGAGAGTTAGCGTGAAATACGAAGAGCAGGGGTGTGCAGTTTATTCTGCTGATCTGCAGGAACATAACAGCACGTCAACGGACATCGTCCGGCTATACTTAACGGGTCCACCATACCCATGTATTAAGCTGGGGAATAGAGTTCGTTAAGTATGGCCAAATGAGATGGTCATTCGACCACGGCGAGAGGCGTTAACGGCTGCTCCCCAGATGGCGAGGGTGACGCAGCCGCATGGATGCCTTGGCCCGTCTCGACGGCTCCTGTCGTCACTGCAACAGGAGTCGCTGTTTTCGGGCAGCAGCGCTGTTGAAAAATACTCGCTCCTTCTATGTGCAACTGTCGAGTCGACTTCAGCCAAAGGGGAACGATAGGACGATCTGAAGCAATGTTGGAAGACGTGCCCAATACCGCATACGTAACCCGGCACCGGCCGATTGCCGCCTCTTTTGTACGTCACCTCGGCTCGGCTCGGAGAGAGAGAGAGAGATAGAGAGCAAACCTTTATTAAGGAAATAGAGAGGATGAGCCAGCGCAGTTGGTGAATGCCGGCATCTTCTTGGTCCGCGTCCCTAGTCCGGGATGCCGCAAGATACCGCAGCCTTGCGAGCCCGGCGTGCGAGGGCAGCTTGTGCCGTCGCTCTCGAGGAGGAAGGTCTCCCAAGCCTCTTCAGTGGGGGTGGGGTGGGGAAAGAAGTAGGGACTGTGTTGACAGGCCCACACCATGTGGGACAGAGAACAGAGCTCGTCACAGTGTGGACACAAAGGATTCACTTTCAAGTCATAGCGAGCAGCCATGGCGGAACGACAGTAGGTGTTCGTCTGTAGCTGTCGCAGGATGCGTTCGTCTGCCTTCGACAGCCCCTTTGCCGGTGGAGGGAACTGGCGATGCCTTTCTTTGTAATAGTCGACGGTTGCTCGAAACCGCAGAAGCGGTCGGCTAGGCTCATCGGTTAGGGAGGACGCGGATGTAGCATTCGCAGCTTCGTTACCGCGGAGTACCTGGTAGGCCGGCGCCCACACCATGCTTCTAGGCGTGTGTTCGGCGTCTTTAACGGCGTTGAAGAGCATGTCATAGGCTAGAGAACATACCTCGCCCTTGAAATAGCTCTCGCGAAACGCGAAACGCGGTTAGGCTCTTTGGCTTTGTCAGGAGGCGGCTCGCCGTATATTCTCGTCTTCAGATATGGTGCAAGGTGGGCCCCCTCCCCTTGAATGGAGGCAAGTGGAACCGCCGTCCCCTCGAACAGCCCGGCACCGTGACGCGTCTTGTGAACACCTGCTGTAATCACCCGTCGGAGAAGTAATCACCCGGCAACTGAAGGTGTTTTGTGAAGCGGTTGAATAAAAAAAAACAAAAAAAAACAGGAGGTCGGGAGAGCTGCACTCAGCGATTGTTAGTTCGCCATGCTGCTTTGCGCAAAAAAGCTATAAAAGCTTGGCAGTGAACGACGTTTGAACTTTAACTGGTAAAGGCAGTAGTGGTTTATTATTGCAAAAAGTGCAAAAAGGAAAGAAAAGCCAGCCGCGACAATTGCAAACTAAAAATATGGCTGATGGTTCACCACTGCTAAGCACGAAATATTGTGAGCAAGCACACTTTTTTGCAGGTGGACACCACTACCACGTGACTGAAAGCACGACTGAGGTGTCAACTGACCCAGGGAGCCAGTTATGTGCGACTTCGAGTTTCTCATCGTCAATGTCAATTAACCCATGTACGCCGGCGGCCTATCCTCAAGTGCCGTGTTTCTGTAGCTATGTTGTCAACGGCAACGCGTATTGCTGTAGTGCCGTGTGTCTGCCACAACGTTGTCCATGCAAAAGCATGCAGCGCACATCTATCTGTCACTACCGCCACATAGCTCAAAGCGCTAATGTTAAGTGTGTTAATAATTAGTTGACGAAGACGACGATGTGCAACGCACAGCGCGAGAGTGGGTTGCAGCTTAATACAAGGCGTGTTCGGCTGCGTCAATAGCCTAGTGCACTCGCGCTGTGGCCAACGAAGCCACCCTCTTTGCGCCGCCGCGGGTTCGAATCCCAGTCGCTGATTTTTATTTATTTCGTTGGCACAAACACACACACATCGCAAGATTTCCGCAAACCCACAAATATCTCAAGATCTTGCTGGTGGTTTACTCATCGAAGTAGTGCTTTCCCACCAATGGCTTAATAAACACCCGAGCTGCAGTCGGCGGAAATAAAGGAACAGGGAGAGGATATCAAGGAGAAGGACAGAGGGTAGCGATAGCGAGCTGGCAGGCCGACTAAACGAGCTTTAAAATGCGTATTTTTGAAGTCCCATATTTCGAACCAAATTACGTGTTAAGAAAATTTAAAAACTGGGCTCACCTTTCGTATTGACGACCTTCAGTTTTACTGCATAATCTTGGCCCTAAAATAAAAAGTAAAAAGATGATTAGTTAACTAGCTTGCGCCTAGCACCCAAAATACACGTCGATAAAAAAAATCTGCCACTATGTGCTTAGAAGATTACAGGCATTCAAAGTATGATTGTTTATCAGGTAGAAAGTACACACAACATATCGAGAAAAATCATTACACTCCAAAATACTTGAGCTATTATCCTGAAGAAGTTCCTTCTGAATTAGAATAGCATGCACTTTCGGGCTTCGAAACTGAAACAGAAATGCGCTACAATTCTGCGAATGCCTTTCCGCCTGCAGAACCTGCAATACTAATATGTATTCTTTTCTTTCCGTTGCTACCCAATAGTTTGTGAACACAATGTTGCTTTATTGCATCATCACATTTACGTTATGCAAATTAGGTGCTTTTTTCTATAGCCTTCGTGAGTAAGAAACCCATTAGGAAATGAGGCCCAGTCGAGCGACCCGTGCCGCCTTTTGCCTCATTGCCTAGACAGACCAGGACAGGAGTATGTGTCGATTACGAAATTGAATTCTCTGTTTACACCCGCCGCGGTGGCTCAGTGGTTAGGGCGCTCGGCTACTGATCCGGAGTTCCCGGGTTCGAACCCGACCGCGGCGGCTGCGTTTGTATGGAGGAAAAACGCTAAGGCGCCCGTGTGCTGTGCGATGTCAGTGCACGTTAAAGATCCCCAGGTGGTCGAAATTATCCCGGAGCCCTCCACTACGGCACCTCTTTCTTCTTTTCTTCTTTCACTCCCTCATTTATCCCTTCCCTTACGGCGCGGTTCAGATGTCCAACGATATATGAGACAGACACTGCGCCATTTCCTTCCCCCAAAAAACCGATTGTTATATTATTATTCTCTGTTTAAACATAATAATAATAATAATAATAATAATAATAATAATAATAATAATAATAATAATAATAATAATAATAATAATAATAATAATAATAATAATAATAATAATAATAATAATAATAATAATAATAATAATAATATTAATAATAATAATAATAATATTATTAATAACAACAATAATATTAATAATAATAATAATAATAATAATAATAATAATAATAATAATTGGTTTTAGGGGAAAGGAAATGGCGCAGTATCTGTCTCATATATCTTTGGACACCTGAACCGCGCCGTAAGGGAAGGGATAAAGGAAGGAGTTCTTACTTTTCTGTCTCACACTAAAAAGAAAAACGTGTCTGTTACAAATCAATGTATCTAGTACATATTTGAACGGCAGATCCCGTTTAGGTCCCAAGAAGGGAATTCCAAATTTCGATAGTGCGCGGAAAAAAATCATTTTCAATGAATCACTACACGGTCTGCAAGGTGAAATGTTTAGTTATTGATAGCTCCTTAATAAATTTTTAAATAGTTGCCAAGTGACTCAAATCGCGGGGAGTTAAAAAATTGGCGGTGGTTTAGCTGTGGTTAAACCTGGAGTGATGCGATAGCTACAGCTGGCCGGATAGAACTTGGTCACGTGACCAACCACGTGATCAGCCACGGCGCCGCGCCGCCGGCAGCTGCTCCGCACCACGTGACAAACCACGTGACAACGTGGCGGTGCAGCCACAGGGTGGCACCGCAGCCACCGCCATGGCGCCGCCACGCCGAAGGCTCGAATTGCTACCGTAATGTAGCCATCGCTACAATAACGTGTACAGGAACTTTTGAGTATTCAATGCGACTGTGCGACAAAGGTAAAGTGAGGCCCAGATCAGAAAGATGAGAAAAAGATGAAAAACCTCTTTTCGTAACAGGGAAATATAAAGCGGATATTCTCTTATTTTTAAACGATTCCAATACTTTTATGCCCACAAGATTACGGGGATTCCATAAAACGCAGCAGTATACTAGGATTGGGCGGGTTAGGGTTTTTTTTTTTGGAAGTAGCATGGTATCTTGTGGAGTAACCCACCAAGTACGGCCCAAGTATTCTTCGGAGAGCTTTGCTAGAAATCAGATCGACGTGTCTTAAACATCACATATCTTTAGTGCCCTTCGTTTTCAGGTTTTACCTTTCCCAAACCTTGCGAAGTAAAAATCTGGCGATACTGTTTCAGTTCAAATTCGGGTACAGACTGGGTTATTCCGAAAAAAATCATAATTCAGGGTTTTGTTCTCTTTTTGCAAGAAAATAATAATAATAATAATAATAATAATAATAATAATAATAATAATAATAATAATAATAATAATAATAATAATAATAATAATAATAATTGGTGTTTGGGGGAAGGAAATGGCGCAGTATCTGTCTCACATATCGCCGGACACCTGAACCGCGCCGTAAGGGAAGGGATAAATGAGGGAGTGAAAGGAAGAAAGAGGCGCCGTAGTGGAGGGCTCCGGAATAATTTCGGCCACATGGGGATCTTTAACGTGCACTGACATCGCACAGCACACGGGCGCCTTACCGTTTCGCCTCCATCGAAACGCAGCCGCCACGGTCGGGTTCGAACCCAGGAACTCCGGATGAGTAGCCGAGCGCCGGAGTTCCCGGGTTCGAACCCGACCGCGGCGGCTGCGGTTTTATGGAGGCAAAAGGCTAAGGCGCCCGTGTGCTGTGCGATGTCAGTGCACGTTAAAGATACCCAGGTGGTCAAAATTATTCCGGATCCCTCCAGGCACTCAATACTCTTAGTTCTTTAGGCCTTAATGTCCGAAGGCAAAGGAAACGGTTGAAACCCCCCTGGTCTTTTCCGACCCTCGACTGTAAGGTCACAATTCCCCATGTGAGCGCAAAGCGCAGCTCTCCTTTGGCAGCAACGCGTTCGCTCGTACTTGAACATTTGGAAACAGAGTGTGCCCGCCATCTTCAAATTTTCATGGATGGTTCTGTGGACAAGGTCAAACAAGCTAGCGCAGCGGCTTTTTACATTCCTTCTTTGGACTGTAAGTGGTCCGTACGCTTTACTGCTGTCGTATCCTCCACAACGGCTGAAAGTGTTGTTATTGAGGCGACTTTACAGAAGTTAAGGTCTTGTCCGGCTCAACCTGTTGTCATCCTAACTGATTCAAAATCTGCCCTTCAGAGATTAGAACGCGGATTCCCTACTGACGCCTTGTCTCTAAGCTCTCTGCGCTTGGTGCAGAATCTGCACAGCAGAGGCTTTACTCTACATTTCCAGTGGGTGCCCTCTCACATAGGAATCAACGGTAATGAGGTGGCAGACAGTCTCGCCCATAAAGCTCTCTCAAGGATTCCATCAAAAAAAGTACCTCAAGAAGGGAAAATTCTCTGCAGGAAAACGGTGCTCGATCGCTTCAGTACCCTGTGGAGTGCGTCCCACAAGCCATGTGTGACCAAGGGACTGAGAAGATCTCAGGCGACCCTTCTACACCGAATTCGCATGGCCTCTGCTCGCACTCCTGCCTGGATGCATAAGACTGGCATAGCATCGTCTCCGCTCTGCTCTTTATGTGGTGTGTGCGGGGATATCGAACATTATATTATGTACTGCCCAGAGTACAACGCGGAAAGGTATGTAATGTTCGCTTCCTTCAAGAAGACAGGAACCCGTCACAGTACAGTTCAGGACATTGTCTACCCGAGTGGAAACCAGACATGCAGAATGGAGGCTGCACGCCTTCTTTTAACATTTCTGCAGGACACGGATCTTGTTGCTAAATGGTGACAGTAGGAACGGACTATATATGGCTTACTGTGATTGAATGTGTGCGTAGATGGTGTCTTTTGGAGTGAACTGCGTTATACTGTGAGTGAATGTGTGTATGGATCGTGGCACTACAATGGCGTATGTTCTACTGTGACTGAATATGTGCATAGATGGTGACTTCTGGAGTGGACTGTGATGTGGACTGTGTGGAGTGATTGTGTGCATAGATGGTGACTGCGGGAGAGGAATGTGTGCTATTATAAGAGACTGTGCGCATAGCGAGGTAGATGCGACAGGCTTTAGGACATTATTAACATAGAAGGGACGCTACGGTGGAGCAATTGCCGGCAGAATAAGCATGGCTAACCCCACCTGTAGCATTCGACACCTCAACTCAACTCCGGAGCTCTCCACTACGGCACCTCTTTCTTCCTTTCTTCTTTCACTCCCTCCTTTATTCCTTCCCTTACGGCGCGGTGTCCGCCGATATATGATACAGATACTGCGCCATTTCCTTTCCTCAAAAACCAAAAACCAGACAGTGTTCATTTTTGTGCGGTACACAAAATGAACTATTTTTACTTAATATTTCACAAACAACATAGAGATGGCAGGTTGGCCAAAAAAAAAAGCTCCATTAAACAAAATATTTTCTCATCTATTACAGTTATTTCGTCACGTAAATTGTCAATCTCCTACACAGCACTACGCGTGCATGCAGGACCTGCCTGCCTTGTGAAATGCGAAAACAGTCATTAAACACCACACAGACTATTTTAAACGGGCAAGTGCCCTGAAGCAGGCCGTCACATGTCTGGATAGCTCTTGATACATGGTGTCGAAAATATGCTTGGTCGGAACCCGTGTTTTGACGTCTCGCTTGTAAAAGTTACTTTGCGGACATATCCTGAAAGTAAGCCACGTCATGAATAACAAGCGCTGAGGTCGCCAGTTGAATGAACACGCCACTGGAATAAGCGTAGAATATCCGCGAATTTTTGTTGAGAGTTTCCAGCTTTGTTCAGGAAAACGTTTACATTTTCTAGGCTCTTATACCTATACGTACATGCGTACATACCTTAACGAGCACCCCCCCCCCCCCCCCCTCTTCTCTTGCCCTTGTGTGCAGTTTAGAAGGAGGCATTTTTGGGGAGTAATCAGGCTTAAGCCGTTTAAAAAATATGTTTTTGGGGTGCAAGAATTAAGTAAAATTACCCGGAGACAAAGGGCTCTGCATATCCTGCGTGGCTGCAAGGCTGAGGTATCTGTATCCCAGAACTCGCTAATAGAACGAATATGTGACTATGGATTTAGATGTGTGTCTGGATAGTGACAACAAGACAGTCTGAGAAATAATGGTCATTTTTCATGTCGTGCCTCACTTAAAGAAGTTTAAGAAATACTTGTTAAATGGTAACAGTTATAATGTTTGCTATTCAAACATGTTAACTCTAAAGCCTTTTGTGCCCCTTTCTTCTTCTACGTGCCGTTCAGAATTTGTTCTTTGCGCAGGCATTCTTGCACTGTATCCTTCAAGGTTTTGTTGCGAGTATGTCCCAGCAGGAAGAGCCTAGTGGATGGAAAATGAGTAATAACTTTTTCCTACGAAGCCGAAAATTTATCGAGAATAAAATTTAATTTGAGAACGAAAACTTGGCGCGCCGAGAGATTTTCCTTTCTGTTGAATGCGATAAAAATGGATTACAGCGACGAAGTTATTTCACTGTATGGAGGCAGATCGCCGTCCTCTTATACAGACGAAGGTTCTTTCGCGATCAAGTCGCCGGACAAGCTCTTTATTCACGTCCACCGAGCACGGCTGACATCGACGTCTGAGCCATTCTCGCCCAGCCAGTCCCGCACGCTTCAGCTGTCTAGCGGAGCTCGGGGGCTTCTTTTAAGTAGCTCGAGGGAGCATTAGTTATGTACGATTCCTCGCACGGACGCACCGACGGGCACTTCAATTCATCCGAGACGTAATGAGGGAAAGTCCGCCCCACTCACTCGCCCCACTATTGACCCTCTCCCGCTGCATCTCCTTTCCTTCCTTTAGTAAATCTCGCGGATGTTTCACTTTTTAGCGAATGGCTTACGGCGTACGAGGTTTAGAAATGAAGCAAGGAATAGGGAACAAAAGGAAGTAAAAGGGGCGTGAAATGAGCGGCAGGGCGCGGGCACAAAATAAAATAAAATTATAGGCTGTGCATATACAGGGTAATGAAGATATCGAGAAAATGCAGAGCATCTAAACGGCAACAAAAAGGAGGATTGGGGAAGATGGGGAGTGTTGTACGGAGGGCTCAAAATGAAGAGTGAGACTCGACTGTGGGGATGGAAACTGTATGCTGCACTGAACCGCCACCGCTGGCCGATAGTCATATATATTTCCGGTCAGCGAACATGACACTCGCGTCGTTCCTCACCGCGCTATGGCGCTGCGGGGCTGGAACCCGGAGAAGGGAAGAACCGGGAGCGGTCGCAGAAAAGCTATCAGAGCTGCGCGCGTGTGTGTGTCTACGAGTGTTGGCGATGTAAGTAAATAACGAATCAAAAGGTCAAGTTGACTTTGTGTTTTGTGCTCCACACGTTCATACTGAAACGTCGAAGGCTCGTGCAGCGCAGCGCTGGTGTGTGCAGTGAGGACATACACGCGTACACAAAGTAAGCAAGATGAAAGACGGCGCCGAGCCCGTCGTCTTCCTCCTCCTCCTGACCGACCCTTTCGCCCCCTCTTCCTTCGTCTCTCGCTCCTTCTTACATCTCTGCCGTCTCCTCACGTTTTAGCCCGCTCGTTTACCCCCCCTCCTATCTTATTCTGCCCTCCCGGCCGCCATCGAGCTGGTGGGCAAAGGGTGAGCTCTCAATATACATAAAGCAGTTACCGAGACTGTATTGCGTTCCTTTTGCTCCAGTCGCGCTTTGCCTTTTCCTTGGTCTTCCCGGAAAAATAAAGAGTGCGAGTCTAGCGAGAGAGAGACGGAGGATTATTGCATTTTCCTGCCGCCAAGGGCGGACGCACGCGATAGTAATGATCATAGAGATCCCGAGCCTCTTCCCGTAATCTATTCCGCTTCGAGCCGAAGGGTTTTTTAGGTGCACTGACTGCCGCGGTGGACTCTCCAGCGCTCCCCGCTCTCCTCCATCAACCCTTCTTTCCTTCCATTTTTTTTAATGGACGATGGCTCGCTTTCACGGGGGAATGCCTCAAATTCTCTGCCCGGGCACTGACTGCCTCGTGCAACAAATGGAGTATTCTCTCGGAGAAAACCCGTCAGTGACTTTCTGCGATTTTTTTCTGCACTGAAGGCGCTATGCGTGTTTAGCTGATTGAGACTACTTTATTGGAAAATGCGTGTGATAAAAAAGTAATGACGAGGTGAAGGTAGTCAGAATTGAGAGGCGAAACTGTTTTTGGCTGGGTACGATGTCAGATAGCTGCGACGCTGTGTTTTACCTTGGGTGTCTTCTCATCACAAAAGTACGAGGCGAGTGACAAGTATCTGATCTGAGTAACGGGGAAGAGACCGGCTGAGTTTACACGTCTCTAGCCTACTAATCTGCACCAAGGGGAGAAAACACAGTAATAGGGAGAGAGTGATGATGAGATGTGAAATTTCGGGGAAGGGGCGAATAGAGGAGTATAGAGAGTGCGTTATGGACTTACGCTCCACGCACTGGTGTGGCTTTGTCTTTGTATCTCGCACTGAGAATTGATAAGTAAAATGTTCTGCGTTGTTTTCTGAGTCATCGAGGGAACTTTATCCGATGACGTGAGGTAGATATGCAGCAACTCATTCATTAAACAATGGCGTTAGATAAGCCAACAGAAGTAAACAAGTGCTGAATAAGCGCGGTAACAATAGAACAGTTTCAGATAAGACTGAGAGGGAAGCAACTGTTTATTTGCTAGAAATTTTCGTACGCAATTGCACCCTGACTCAGATGAATGGACTGAGAGTTGTTTGAATTCGAAAAGAATTATTCATTACTAAGAAGAAAAAATAAATAACGAATAAAGGAGAACAGCATGGCGCTGTAAATTTGCTGTTATCAGGCGCAAAAACTAGTGAATCCCATATGTAAGGTATGCGGTATGCAGTCGAGGTCGTGCACTGTGTGAGGGTGAGCGCGTTATTAATCGCCATTACTTCACGCAATTCGGTAGTGCATAGTGCGCGTTAAAAGTAAGCAACAGACATCTTGTGTCAACCAAAGGGTGGAGTGGCTAAGGTCACCCTCATGCACTACCTGTGGGAATGCCTCTAGTCCATACCCAACCCATCCTCCTCCTCATGGGAGGCCGCTCTGCGAGTTGCTCAACCAGTTTGCCGAACATGGCTAGTGGACAGAGCTCTCCGTGAAGCCCAGGTCCGTTGACTCTTGGAGGAGTAGAAGCTCACCCTTGAGGACGTCGAAATAAATGTCAGTGCACGTTAAAGATCCCCAGGTGGTCGAAATTATTCCGGAGAGCCCTCCACTACGGCGCCTCTTTCTTCCTTTCTTCTTTCACTCCCTCCTTTATCCCTTCTCTTACGGTGCGGTTCAGGTGTCCGCCGATATATGAGACAGATACTGCGCCATTTCCTTCTCCCCCCCCCCCCCCCCCAAATAAAACAACCAACCAATCAACCAACCGACCACCACCACCATTAAAGGGGCCTGAAACATAAAGGCGTGCATGAGCAAATTTTGTAGCATGCAAGTTTCAAGCTCGAAATAATTTTATGTTCTTCAATTTATTATACTTTTCTTGCACAAATGCTTGTGGGTTCACTCCTCCCAACACGATGCAGCTATAAAACGGCTGCGAGCCGCGCTTCGTGCAAGTTTTTCTGAAAAATACCCTCAATTAAGGTGAGTGATTGGCTTAAGAAGCACACAAGAAATGGCAAAAAGTTTTGATAGTCGGAAAAACGATGAGGCACTCAACACTTGTTTGTGTTAAGTGTGTCAATCTCTGAACATGACCGACCGCGTGTTGTAAGAACATGAATGCGTGCCCTTTCATTGACGGGCATGATACATTAGCAGGCAAAAAGCCCACGTCAGGAGACGCGACCAATAACTCCTAGAATCAAATTAAATTCGCCACGCTCAGCCTTCGAGGAAATGGAAACTTCGCCTTCGTTGTTGGTCATATTTTTGGAATTGCACACAGCTTATCGACTCGAGATTATGGTCAGAAAGAGACGCAGAACTAAAGCAGCCCTTGACTCGAGAATTCCTGTTTGTATCTGGGGTGCATTTCAATCGCTAACCTCATTCTGAGCCGTAGTGTGTTCATGACATGGCACGAAGAAATTATTCTGCGGAGGAATAAAGAACTGAGAGGGTTGGTATGCATTCAACATTGTCTTTCTTTCCAGTGAGAATGAGACCCAGTTGGAGAATATTTATATTATGTTTCTTTTCTCCAATGTGAATCTAAAATAACTCCCTCAGCCCCTTTCCCGCCTAAGGAACTCCCTACCCGGTAGCTTGAAGCAACTAGCCCGACTTTGTACTTTGCGAGCGTTGTCGAACAATCGACAGATAATCTCAGATCAAGAGCAACTTTGACTCCGGCAGTAGCTCCGTTAAGGAACTGACTATAACGAAAGCGCAAGAATTATTTATGAATATCATTGATTACATTATTGACCGGAGGAGAATAATCGTTTAGTGATGCACTGCCCTGAGTGCCAACGTGAGGCTTGCATAGAATTAGAAAGTATTGTGAAGGAATTCGACCCAACTCACCTAAACGTCAAAGCCGATGACATTGACCGTGCTCACTGTGTTCATTCTTGCTTTCAGTGAAAGATAATTGCCGAATTCTTCATATTAAGTCCAGGAAGAGGTGACTACAAGCTATAAAACATTGTATAGGCGAAGTCTGGAGGGGAATTTTTCGCCTTACAACTGGCCAGAAAAAAAAATACTTTATTTTGTCAGGACTTACTGGAACAAAATAATAGAATGAAAGGTATTTACTTGGTATCAAAGTGAAAATGAAGAACAACACAGGTTGTTTGACGTAACTTGAGCCAAGGCTAAAAAAATAGTATATAGTAAACCGGAGGGCGGGGAACAGCTGAAATATTGTTTTTCATCATGTGGTGCAACTCAGAGTATTTCTTTAATTTCAACAAACTTGTTAATTAGCTAAGAGAAATTATGCAAAATCCGCAATATTAAATTTAGGTTCAAGGGCGTTTCAATTAGTTGTAGAGAGGGTTCAGAAACAGCCGATTCAGTTTTTTGTAGCAACATACCTCCTGTGTGGTCCCTTTTCCAGGCGGCCATTAAAGAGAGCCCGCAGAATATATTATATATATATATATATATATATCTATAATATATATATATATATAATATATATATATATATATATATATATATACCGTGTCGATGCGAGCGGTCGACGCCACTGCCACCATCGGCGTGAGAGTGCGCCCCCTGTCCATGCAAAATGCACGCGCCGTTTCCGATAAGTGATAAGTGGGCCACCGGAAGCCAATTGAGACGAAGCTTTTATCAGAGATCGCAAAGGCAAGCAAAAAAAGATTAAGGGACGCGATGAAGTCACTTAGTTCATGGCATCCGTGCTAGCTTCTTTTTTTTTTACATCGTTGTAGCGCGTCGACCGAGCGGCGGTCGCTCACTTGGGCACGATCAGCACGTATGCTTCTTTCGTACAAAACACAACTGAGAGCGCTACAGTAAGTTACCTCAACAACCCAGTCACGTGGATTTTTTTCCAAGTTCCGCAGTTTTTTCTAAATGCCGCAAAAAAAGGACCTCGCAGGAGGTGCTTTGCTACAAAAAACTAGATTGGTTGTTTCTGAGTCACCTCTGCGACGTAAGGAAAGACGCAGGCATAAAATTGAAAAAAAAATACTTGGAATAAACTAGACCCTGAGTTGCGCCCCACGACATTAAATATCGTGCAGAGGTGTGCGCAGAACACTTTTTCAAAACCGAACCTAATTACGAATAGTGTAACTAAATAACGAATAGAATACGGATCGAACAGTGATCGATTCAAATCGAATAAGAATCGAATATTTGTACTAATATTCGCAACTTTTGCGAATATTCGTGCTAAGCGAACGATCATGCGAAATTATAAATTGATAGCGGCGCCAATGCGCTACAATGCGGCGGCAATGCACTACGGTGCTATAACTTAAGGAGTAGCTATGGCTTTTAAAAGACGCAACGCTAATCTTCACTAAGTGGCCGCAACATGCAGCCAGTATATTAACTTTATGACCGTAAAGTTACACGTATGAGAAAATCACCTTTTGCTATTAGTGACGAAAAAAAAACAAAAAACTAGAGCCACACCTCAGAACATGAGGGAGGTGACAGTTACGAATTGACCATGGCGTCTGAGAGGGGGCATGAAGGCAGGGTTTGCTTAACTTGCCTAAGCCTTTCCATGCCGCTATACTTAGAGGCAATGTATGAGCATTGTGAACGCCACCGCACTGAGCCTTGATTCCGCGCCTACTGATTGCGGCAGGATGCAGTATGGGCCATGTTTTTAGAACAATCGTTAAAGAAGAAACTGTGACCTTACTTCGTGCCATTTATAATAAAAGTAGTCAAAAGTAGAGACAATATTTGAATCGTTTCGAATAAGTTTGAGCATACACTATTTGATTTGTTTGAAGAATTGAATAGGTGGATAATCGGTTCAGTATTCTAAATTTTCAAATATTCGGACGTACCTACAAATATGTATTTTTTCATGGTTATGTGTAGTACCACTTTATTTTATTTTCTTAGGCATGGCTGAAGTCATATGACACACTCAGCATATTTCAAGATAGTATTTATGTCATGACCCCGCTTGCTAAGACATCCTGTTTCAGAGAAGACAGGGAATTTTTGATATTGACAGGCTGCACAGCAAACCCCAAAAACTGTCACCACAAAGAGTAATTTTACGAGCTTTGTGCCATTGGCTAACTTGCATAGTTCGGTTCAAAAGTTCATGCTTTATAAAAACAGTTACAGTCATGCATCATCATCATATGTGCTGAAGTATGACTGTGTAAAGAAGCCACGAACGATTGACTTGCGCTTCCATCGACATTTGCTGTTTTCCGAAAACACAAGGTCGGTTACCTGGGTGGTGACATAGAAGCAACCAACAATTATCAGCAATTATCAAGCAAGCAGCAATTATCAGCAGTTCATTGCTGCTGTTTATTCTCCTCTGGAGGTTATCTTCTCACCCACGTGACCTTGGCTGAGTCACAGGTGCCTGTCAGCGCCCTCCCAACCGGCGTTATGAAATATCTCGATTGTTCAATGACCAAGACCGCATAGCATGCAGATATTCATGTTGGCTTCTAATATTAAGCAGTAATTTTATCTATCATGCTGTAGAATTGCCGACTTCATAAACAGTCGCAGTTCAAATAATCGACGCTGGTGACAGGATTGTTTCGTTCAGTTGTCTGGTTTTCATAGCCTGGCTCACACTGTGAACGGACTCTTGCTGACCATCTTTTAGACCTCATTGTCAAAAATTATTTCTCGTTTTGCGAACGATCGTGTCTGGAAATGGGATCTGTGATTACAAAGCCGCTACTGATCCGCAGTTCCCGGGTTCGAACCCGACCGCGGCGGCTGCGTTTTTATGGAGGAAAAACGCTAAGGCGCCCGTGTGCTGTGCGATGTCAGTGCACGTTAAAGATCCCCAGGTGGTCGAAATTATTCCGGAGCCCTCCACTACGGCACCCATTCTTCCTTTCTTCTTTCACTCCCTCCTTTATCCCTTCCCTTACGGCGCGGTTCAGGTGTCCAAAGATATATGAGACAGATACTGCGCCATTTCCTTTCCCCCCAAAACCAATTAAAAAAAATTACAAAGCCGCCTAATATTTGCTTTCGCATCCTCATGGCAACACATCAAACGATGAAAGATACACACTCAACTGAGCAAGCGCTGGTGCAGAAAAATAACTCATGTGTAAGGGAAGGGTAAAAGAGGGAGTGAAAGGAGAAAGGAAGAGAGAGGTGCCGTAGTGGAGGGCTTCGGAATAATTTCGATCACCTGGGGATCTTTAACGTGCACTGACATCGCACAGCACACGGGCGCCTTAGCGTTTTTCCTCCATAAAAACGCAGCCGCCGCGGTCGGGTTCGAACCCGGGAACTCCGGATCAGTAGTCGAGCGCCCTAACCACTGAGCCACCGCGGCGGGGTTCCTCAAAATGCAACTTTCAATTTTCAGTTTTCTTTTTCTCTTTCCCTCCCTCCTTTATCCCTTCCTTTACGGCGTGGTTCGGGTGTCCACCGAGATATGTGAGGCGATTACTGTGATAATAGTAATTGGCTTTTGGGGGAAAGGAAATGGCGCAGTATCTGTCTCATATATCGTTGGACACCTGAACCGCGCCGTAAGGGAAGGGATAAAGGAGGGAGTGAAAGAAGAAAGGAAGAAGAGGTGCCGTAGTGGAGGGCTCCGGAATAATTTCGACCACCTGGGGATCTTTAACGTGCACTGACATCGCACAGCACACGGGCGCCTTAGCGTTTTTCCTCCATAAAAACGCAGCCGCCGCGGTCGGGTTCGAACCCGGGAACTCCGAATCAGTAGTCAAGCGCCCTAACCACTGAGCCACCGCGGCGGGGACGATTACTGTGCCATTTTTTTCCTCAAAAACCAAACAAAACAAGTGAGCCGACGGCGTTCATAGAGTTCATTGGCGTTGACAACTTTGCAAAGACCGTTCATTTTCACGAAAGAAAAGGCGCACAACCGGCTCCGTGGGTCAGTGGAGACCTCAATCTCGCTTTCGCTTTGTATATCCTGGATTAGCTGGGTTAATTGTTTTTTTGGGGAAAGGAAATGGCGCAGTATCTGTCTCATATATCATTGGACACCTGAACCGCGCCATAAGGGAAGGGGAAATGAGGGAGTGAAAGAAGAAAGGAAGAAAGAGGGGTCGTAGTGGAGGGCTCCGGGATAATTTCGACCACCTGGGGATCCTTAACGTGCACTGAAATCGCACAGCACACGGGCGCCTTAGCGTTTTTCCTCCATAAAAACGCAGCCGCCGCGGTCGGGTTCGAACCCGGGAGCTCCGGATCAGTAGTCGAGCGCCCTAACCACTGCGCCACCGCGGCGGGTAGCTGGGCTAATCCACATTCATTTTTTTCGCTTTTCCTGCTTCACAACGAGGACGAAACTTAACAACGTGAAGTCATCCGTCTCGCCCTTGCCGCTGCTGCGATCCAAGAGATCCCGGTCGACGGCTGAGGGGGAGGACATGTCTGGTACCGAGCGGCGCCTCGGATACCCATCATCCTTTTGACGGGTGCTAATAAATGTTATTTCTCTCTCTCTCTCTCTCCTGCGCATTGTAGGAAGAATTGGTTTTTGAGGAAAAGAATTGGCGCAGTAACTCTCTCACATCTCGGTGGACACCCGAACCGTACCGTAATGGAAAGGATAACGGAAAAAGTGAGAAGGGAAGAGAGAGGTGCCGTAGTGGAGGGCTCCGCTACTCCCCTGGCTTATCGCATCTATCAAAATCGTAGCCGAGGCTCGGATCCTGCGCACCGATCTCTCGTTTGGGCTCCAGGTCACCAAGGCCTCCACGAAAACGAAGCAGCCGACGCCGCCGCCCACGCGCGCTCTCTCCTGGCATTTCCGACGGGACCCAACGCTGACCAGGACACCGATTTTAATCCGGTTTACACATTTAAGGAAATATCCAAACTCTGTGCAAAGGGCTGGGGAAGGCCAACGAGCGGGTACTCCTGCGCCTGCTCACTAACACGATGCTGTGCCCGGCAACTCTAAAGCATTTCGATCCTGAATTCGACGGGCGGTGCTCACACTGTGGGGAGGTGTCTGACACCTACCACATGGTGTGGGCCTGCCAGCAGAACCCATCCCTACCCCCTATCCCAAACCCCACCCGAGAGGACTGGGAAGCGACCCTCTTCGGCTGCTGTACCCTCGAGGCCCAAAGTCCTTAACGCAGCGCGTCTAGGCTGCGGCAACCGCCAATGGGGTGCCTGACTAGGCATCCCCACCTAGTGGTTGTAAGGGCGTGACCCTTCAGGTCACGACCCCAACACCTTTCTCTATCATTAATAAATGTTTTCACCACCACCACCACCACCGCCACCGGAATAATTTTAAACACCTGGGGATCAAACGCGGCCGCATATAGTAAGACGGATCCACGTTTATCACAGGAGGCGACGCTTCGTTCTATTTAACACTACGGCATTTGCTTTGTTGAAAACCAATTTTCAATCACTGCGCAGTGTGCTTTGCTTCTCTTTGGCGTGGTGTCGTTTACTTAAGAGTTTTTATGGAGGAAGAACGCTAAGGCGCCCGTGTGCTGTGCGATGTCAGTGCACGTTAGAGATCCCCAGGTGGTCGAAATTATTCCGGAGCCCTCCACTATGGCACCTCTTCTTCCTTTCTTCTTTCACTCCCTCCTTTATCCCTTCCTTGACGGCGCGGTTCAGGTGTCCAACGATATATGAGACAGATACTGCGCCATTTCATTTCCCCCCAAAACCAATTATTATTATTATTATTATTATTATTATTATTATTATTATTATTATTATTATTATTATTATTATTATTATTATTATTATTATTATTATTATTATTATTATCACTGCGCATTCGTTCGCCGCCTTCACCTTGCTGCAATTTTAACCCCTCTCTCTCCTCTCCCTCACACGTTTCCACGTAAACTCACAAACAGACTCCTGGCAAACGGGGCTTTAACAGATGTCGATGCAAAACAGCATTTCACCATGTGTAGAGCTTTCCAACTTTTTAGTAACAGTTGGTCAGCGTATCATGAATGACTGCAGTAGCGAAACGGTTGAGATTACGAGCACACGCACAGAGCTCTTGCCAGCTGCAGCGCCGTCTGCTGGGGTGTTCTGCTAATGTGATACAATTTCTGCTGCTCGCGACGCTGGCGCGCACGCCTATGTATCGACGTGACAACTGTGCGATAGTGCGTAATGATATCCGCTGAGATGAAAATGGTGCGATTTATGCTCTCCCTTAAATACCTTCTGGGAGTGACAACCACTGAAGCAATATTTTTCTACTGACGCTTTATGATACCATGAAAAGACTGGTTGGTGGCTGTCACCACTTCACGCACCTTTGCGTACGCTCCCAGACACCCTTATAACGTGTGGGGGTAGCGGCTCCGGTCACAGAGGAGATGCCCTCGACTCGGCGTGGCAAACTCAGCCGGAGACCAGCTAACAAGTGACAAGGGGTTGGTCGTTTGGTGCCCAGCTTTCGACGGTCGCAAGCCAGAGAATGGGTCGGAGCCAAAGGTTCACAAAACAAAACAAAGTTTATGCAGCGAAGAGACGATACAGAGGATTTCACAATCACTCGTACGAACACATACAAAGTGATTTACAAATACAATGCAACTCGTGCAAAGTAACAATCGAGAGAGATAACAATTCAACAAAATCTTTGCACCTTTAGTGCACTAACAGAGAGACAAATAATGAAAACACACTTTGTTCACCAGGCACTGCGACAGTCCGATGACTTGAGGAGCACGACGGGGCCGATCCGCAGACTGGCGCACGTTGCCTCGCTGGTCCGTCCGTGGCTGGTCGAGTGGTGTTCTTCCGGGAGTCGAGCGGGCGCGCTTCTCGGAAGCTTGAACGGCGGCTCGGGCTAACAGACAGCGGTTGAAGCCCCTCATTTATAGGCGCAGTCCACGTGAGAAAACGCTTGGTTTCAAATTAGCTTGACTATTTCCTAAACAATGCCATAACTTGTCCTTCGAATTCACTTGACTCTTGCGTAGGAGTTGCCGTAATTATCCTCCAAGACAATTTCTTTTTAACTTTCCTACCACTTGACCGTCCCTTAGCCACACTGTATTCAAGGCGTTTCATCTCAAAGCTCAAATGTCAAGAGCCAAAGTCAAAGGCCAAGGGTCAAAGGCCGAGCATCAGAGACCCCATCGTCTTTTCAGGATTGCCATCTTTATGACGACAACGAAGGATGAATAAGTAGGTACCCTGTCTGTCACGCTGACCAAGGAGTAATTCTGGAATCTGAATCAGACATCCAAGACAACAAAGAACACATGCCGACGTGATTGCTGGGAGGCATCTGTCATTATATGTACCATTATCACTTAAACCATTTCCGAGCTCGAAAAATAAACATTTGAAACGCTCCTCCCGTTCGTAGCCACTGTTTCCGTTCCATTTTGTCCAAGTTAGCGCTGTCCGATTAAACATGTAGCATCAACTAGCCCCTCTCGTATGTCTTTTGTCAGGTACACGTAGTTCCTTAAAACTTCGAAGCGTAGAACCGGCGAAGAGAGGTGTTTGCGTACTAAAGTTGAAGCAGGGTTGAAGCACGCGTCCTAACCGTCTTATAACAGAGATGAGGCAATGTGAATTGGTTCTGGTGGCGACGGGTTAACGGATGCTAGACTTTGCTGCCTTCAACACTGCTCGCCATCTGGAGAGAAGGGGAAGGGGACAACGGCGGGTGGGGCATGTTGTTCGGGGATTAGCGGTAAGAGCACCGAATACAAGGCTGGGAGCCTAATAGACTATCAGAGCCCAGAGGACTAATCTGTTGTGTCTAGATACTCGACAAGGCAGTTGTAAGCCCTAAAGCTGACATTTGACAGGGTAAAAGTGCTGTGATTCAGTATCGACAAGGTAATAATACAGAACATGCACCATTGGCCTTTTTAGTAGGGACGGGCGGTGGGTTTAGGAACCCAAAGGTCGCCTTTTCCGTGTCTGTACCTTCTGGAGCCTGTCCAGCCTGTCTAAAAGAAGGAAATGTCATCAACAAACTGCAAAGCTAAAAAACTGACATGCGATCGATGCGCGATCGGCGGAAATGCCCAGCATTAGACATTTATTCTCCTTTGAATGACACGACACATCACACAAATTTCTTTACATCCACCATTATTGCACATTTAATTCCTCCTTGCGCTTCCTCGCATTTGCATGCTTCTACATGTCTTCTTGTACTCTTATGAACGCGCTTTCCCAAGGCGTTGCTGTTCGTCTCTCCGGGCTCACAGCATGCCTTAGACGCTTTCATCGCCGTTCTTTCAAGGTTCCGCTTCTATGAGACTCACAGGCACCGCACAGCAGCCAAAAACCATCAAGGGAAACTCTTTCACAGCCATTTCAACGAAACTGAGGCATCCGGCGCGCGGAGCGAGCGCCGCTATCATATCTCCGCTTCACTTTCCTCTTCGTTTACTCCGCCTTTCGCGGTAGCTGTACCCTCTGAATTCTTCCCGTCGCAACCATCTTCCGGTTTCTCCCTCCTCTCCTCAGACAGGATTTAACTCGAGTTTTGCCACCTGCCTCGGTTGGCAAGTGGCTGTCAGAGGCTTCAGAGAACACCGCCGACGGACAATTTTTTGTAGCGATCTACATTACGGTTTCATTTCGATCCTTCAGCATGGCGGCGCCGCCACCCTGTGGCTGCCAGAGGTGGGCCACCTCATGAGGTTTCGACCTCATCGATCTCATGAGGTCAAACTCAACCTCAAAACGACCCCAACCTCACGTCGTGAGGTAAGGTTTGAGGTGAGGTCGGCGACGCTCGAAATATTGTGAGTGAGGTCAGCAACACAGACCTCAACCTCACGCGTGTGTTTGAAGTTGAGTGAGGTCGTCATTCAGTGAGGTCGAAATTTTGAGGTCGAGACTTTTTGCAGTTGCCGCAGCTTACTTCAACGAGCGCCGCTTCCGAAGCAGAGTCGGAGCGCACCGCCGCAGTGTTCATGCAGTGACGCTTGGTGTTCGGTTTCTCCTGTTTAGACAACCGGATGCCACAGTTCTCTCTTAGCTTCCTGTGCTGCGCCGTAATGTCCGTTTAGCCCGAGCCTACAGGAAGACGCACCCCTCTGGTCTTCCTGGAAGGAGTGCTGCTGTCATAGCACGCCACTCTCCCTCCCCCTTCCCCTGCTGGCATTGCAGCCGTAGCTGCGTCCCGGTCGGCTCAAACTCCCGGGAGCGCGCAAAGCACGTAACTCACGTTGACCTGTGGTAGCTTTGTTTGATGCCGCAAACAAATAAGTTCAGTCCAGCAAGCACGCAATAAATTCGTCGCAGCGCTGATGGCCCCAAGCAAGACTGCTTCGTGTTCATGCTCGTTGCCGGCGCTGTCGTCACGGCTCTTGCCTTGCAGTCGAGTAAAGGGATCCTGCTGTACATTACACAATGACAGAAACTGGAGCAGCCGGCACAGGAGAGAGTATATGATTCAGGCTGTTCCTAACAAGGACACATGCTGATTCGATGAAAAGAGAACGAAGCCAAAAAAACCTGTGACACCGTCCAAGCTTACGATTGTTGTCTTCCACTATCGAATCTCACCCTACTTCTGTATCTATTCCCGTTTATATCCTTCCAAACAACCTCTCTTTCGTCTCCTGGTCCTTGTTCCTTCTCGGAAATTCACATATTATGCCGAAATACCGCAGCACGGGGCGAACGTACGAGCATATAGCGTAGTAATAGCGGAAATACGTGCAACACTGTAATGAATGTATAGTGATGTGGTAGCTGATTCCTTTCTTTTATTTTAATGAAAATGTGCGAATAGAACTGATTAAATGCTGGCGTTGTGCTGCCGAGTCGATGTTTCAAACCTTCTAATATGACGTTTAATGGGGCCCACTGTTGTTAGCTGCTGTTTTCAGTGTGCGATTTTTGTTGGTAAGTTTGCAACCATACTCTTTGTTTTTTTTCTTTTCTCGTATGGGATCAGTTAAGTTGGCGGCCTGCCTTGCAGACGACCAGGCACTGCTCACACTGTTATCTTTGATTTAACTATTCTGCAGAGACCCATCGTTCACCCTGAACGGCTTCGCAGAATGCTCGCGCGGTGCTTGAGGGTAACAAACGTCGAGGATGCTGGCGTACTATTGATTAGTTCAGTTTTGAAGGAAAACAAGTGATTGACTCAAACCAGCTTCTCTCAGACTGGTTGACGAAATGGTACCCAGAATTCTGTTGAGGCGTATAGTATTTAGGCGTTTTATTTTTTTTTGTTCTGGGTTGGGGTGGGGGGGGGGGGGGGTGGAAAAGATTTCGCTGCGGGGAAATTTGAGCGGGGAGCCGGGGTGCTCTTGACAGAGAGAGCGGTTCCCGCTGCCCACTCAAGGTCAGTTGTTTTGGCTCGTGAGATTTCAATAGTCGGCACAGTGCTCGAAGACGTAATTTAGCCCAAGTGCCGCGGGATCACCGAAACATCGGAGAATTTCCAGGATTTTGAAACCATTGCCATCGCCACCTGGAGGGATGTGGCGTGAACAGGAGAAGGTCTGGACCTCCCAGGAGCATCATCATCATCATCATTAATTTTTACCTGCAATTATTCCTGTTTGCACGCCGAATTATTGTCTTAGGTTGCTGGTAATGTACTATATTTAATCAATATTTTGGAATCGTTTCATTTGATAGGGGTATATCGACTTCCCCGGGCTCATAAAGATACACTATTATCATCGTCATCAACGTCGCCTTCACCTCGCGCGTCAACGGCATGTGTCGTTGCACGATCTATACAGTATGTCACAAATTAGAAGTAGCTTGTTTAAGAATAATAATAATAATTGGTTTTGGGGGAAAAGAAATGGCGCAGCATCTGTCTCATATATCGTTGGACACCTGAACCGCGCCGTAAGGGAAGGGATAAAGGAGGGAGTGGAAGAAGAAAGGAAGAGAGAGGTGCCGTAGTGGAGGGCTGTGTTTACCTGCTGGAAAATCCGAATGTCATTAATGTGCACCGAGCTGTGGGCACTCTTCGTAATCCGTCATGCGTGCATGTGTAGTAACGTGGGATCCAGATGGACCTTGAAATGGCGGTGGGTGGGGACCTGGTATGACGTCACATTACATCGCTGTCACGGGACCTGGCATTACGTCACACTGTTATGATGTAACTAATACTAATTTATTTAGCGTTACCTAATTGCATTAATAAGCATTGGTTAGGCATGTTTATCAATGTATATTATGTAGCATTAATTAATGATGTGACGTCATTGTATTCGTCACGTGACTCGTCGGCTCATGACGTGACATGGTGCCGTTTCTTGCAGGCACTTTTTTGCGGATATTACCTTGAAACTGATATGAGCCCTCTAATGATTTCGCATTAATAAGAGAAGCCGCTCGCTTCTACACAGACATAAATACAACGCGCCCCTGACTGGTGTACTATAGCCTCGGCTTGTTTTCGAAGGCAGCATATAGAGGACTGAAAAGAGTGTTTGCTGGGCGGCAAAATTTTCATCTATGCTGAGTGCTGTCGCTATGCCGGATAGAGCTAAAAAATCGAAATATACTGATATGCGTCTGCGTAGCCACCACATTGGAAAGCACATCGGCGACCAGTTTCTGTATGTACGCACTTCTCAAGTCTAAGAAGAGTATCGTGAATACCCCCCTCCCCTCCCTCCCTCCTAATTTATGGTAGATGGTGTAGAAGGTATGTGTTTGTCAATTGCCGGTTCGTGCGTGAATGAGCGAAAGGCTTCCAATACGAACAAGTATATGCGAAGCAGTTGCCGAATATTGACACTGATAAGCTTACAATTAGTCACTGAACCAAACTTCAATAAAATAAGTATCCTCCGACGTACTGGTGGTCAACGCGTAAGGGACAGCCCTGTCCACAGGCCATAAACTCTCCGAGGGTTCATCCCAGATTATAAGCTTCCTTTTTTGCGTGCACATCAATAGTGCCTGTACACACCCTCTTAAATAATCACAGACCACTTAGTGGCGCTATTGTAATAACTAGTAATCACAATTGTACCATTGTCATTTTGGCTTTCCCGTCTCACAGGAATCTCATAATTGTTTTTAACTGAAACACTTCTTAATAGCTTTTTTTTTTTCTGAGGTCGACCAGCCGACATTGAGGTTGAGGTGAGGTTCAGTGAGGTCGCCAGTGGCCTCAGGAAAAGTGAGGTGAGCACGTCTCAGGAGATCTGAAAATCAACTGATGAGGTTGAGGTTGAGTGAGGTCGGCAAATTTTTTTTGAGGTTAAGGTGAGGTCGAGATTTTTGAGGTCAAATGCCCATCTCTGGTGGCTGCACTTCCACCCGATGTCTGCGCTGCCACTCTGTGGCTGCGCCGCCACGTTGTCACGTGGTCGGTCACGTGGTGCGGAGCAGCTGCCGGCGCCGTGGCTGATCACGTGCTTAGTCACGTGACCAGGCACTTGGTGCGGAGCAGCTGCTGGTGCCGGCGGCGCGGCGCGCCGGCGAAATCGAGCAGCCACAGCTGTGAGCATGCACCTTGTCAAGTGGGACGAAGATGAAGAAGGAACGATCAGAGAATGTGCCATGTCACACGTCTGAGGCCTTCCTTCCTTCACTTTACTTCACTTTATTTCCTTAAAGACCCTCGTGTGAGGGTATTAGATAAGGGGTGGGACACATATAGATTAACAACAGAAAAGTACACAAATACTGAACGAGTTATACAATGAAAAATGATTATCCTGATGCAAGCAAACGCGTAATTTGGTTAAGAAACATAGTTTGGCATGTGATGGCAGCAAGTTGCCTTCCTCCACAAAGGCAACAACAACAACAACGGAGCGGCGAAAGACTGACTTTGGAATTAAACTCAGCAAGTTCCACTCGGCCAGGTGTAGCTATCGCGCTACTACAGGTTTAACCGCCGCCGCGGTGGCTGAGTGGTTATGGCGCTCGGCTGCTGGCCCGAAAGACGCGAATTCGATCCCGGCCGCGGTGGTCGAATTTCGATGGAGGCGAAATTCTAGAGGCCCGTGTGCTGTGCGATGTCAGTGCACGTTAAAGAACCCCTGGTGGTCGAAATTTCCGGAGCCCTTCACTACGGCGTCTCTCATAGCCTGAGTCGCTTTGGAACGTTAAACCCCCCCTAAAACCAAACAGGTTTAACCAGAGCTAAACCACCGCCATTTCTTTTTCCGGCACGGGGGTTCCAATGCTAAGCACTAAAATTATAGCAATCTGCCAGCACAACAGTGATATCACTTGAACCCTGTCTTTGGCACATGATAGCCCCAGCTGCTTATGAGCCATAAACCCCAACACGTCAATTACCAACGATTCTTCTGTCAGGATGATTGAAGATTTATTGATCTTTTGATGAGGCGGCGTGCGTGAGTAATCGTGAGGAAATACTGCTTGGGAGATAGAGTGGTTTTTAATGGTGGGTGGCTTTAGCCAAGCATCCGATCTCCATATTTCCTTGTATGCCAGCTTAGAGATTTCCACTCTCGGCATATTCCCACTATGCCGATGTGGTCTAGGGTTGCAACGTTAAAAGGGTGGGAGAGGTTATAAAATGCTAGTTTTATGTCCATGAGTTGGAGGAGGGTAACTACACCATTTGCTCTCTCCTTCTCCAAGGAGTAGGTAGGCATCAGTGATCGAATCGGCTGTGCTGCAGTGACGGCGAAATCTAGTTTATTGTTCTCGGAAGAAAGCTCTAGCTCTTATCCAAGTGAACCTCTCAAGGGCGATATACTGTAGCGTCTTACAAACTACAGAGGTAAGCGAAACTGGCCCGTGGGACGAGGTAAGGTGGGCGGCTTTGTGCCTTTTTCAAGAAGGATGGCACTGCGGTCCGCCAGTCTTCGGGAAAATCTCCAGTGCTCCATATTACGTTAAGTCTTTCTAAGAGGAAAATTTTTTCTGGATGGTGAAAGTGTCGAAGCATTTGATGTGTAATGCCTTCTATTCCTGAGGCACTTTTTCTTTTGGTTCGGCTGACCATAGGAGTTAATGCGATCCGATCAATTGGCAGTGTGGATTGTACGAGTGGTTGAGACAGGTGGGTTTGAGGTCTCGTCAGGTAATGCGAGGAGGCTGGGGCTATTTGCTGGCTGGGCGAGCGAGGGGAGGAAAGCTGGTGAGCCGATGTGGAGAAAAGTGGTCAGCTAGACGTCCTGCAATGTCCTGGGCGGATATTCCTTCGGAGATGGCGATTCCAAGGAGTGGATGGCGAGAACTGTATGGTTGGAGTAGGAACTCAGTAGTGTTTAAGCAGTTGCCGAGTCTCGAGCGTTTTCCTGCCTAGAATTCTCTCCTTCATTCGGCTTTTGGGCGATAAGCGGCGTCAACTATTTTGTATTCTATCCAGTCGGCTGATAGTTCAATTCTTATGGTTTTTGTTTCTGATCGTCTTCTTGCTGCTCGTAGGGAGAGGAGACAAAGGTCAGGGACAGGGGCAGCTGAAAATGCAAGGCAGGAAATGGTGGCTTTGTAAGCGCATTCTCGGGTGTGACAAAAGAAGTCCACTGTGGGAGGCTGCTTACATCGGTCTCTGTAAATAGCCCACTTTATAACATGAAAGGATTTGTCAGGAGACTGCGGTTTGGAGGTAGGAGTAAGTAAAATAGGGAAGTGGTCAGATGACGACGGACGATTGTATTGGGCAAGTGAGTGACACCTTTCTTATCGCTCGCTTCTTCTCCGCACATTGCTCTCCTACACATCGCACGCTGCATTTGTTATTTCTTTACAACGACATACAAGAACGAGAGCCGTGATCCCTCGTTTTTGATTAATTCGATGTTATTAGCACAACCCGAAGTTGGTCAGAAGTACCAGCCAACTTTGCCGTTCTGTGAAATTTTATAGGCCGGAACTTTATCGCTTTATTGGTCAGACCATGTGGTCTACAATTGTGCATCATATACACAAGAAGAATAGGCAACTCTACGCATGCAGAAGTGTAAAAGAATGCTAAGACAAAACGCTCGAGGCGTCTGGAAGCTGGACACGCACGGAAGATTTCAAGGTTGATTAACCATTCGGCTAGTTTTTGTCTTTATTAAAAAAAAAGGTGCGTTTGTTATTCTCACGCCATGCTTTTGCGCATGTCACTGCACGAATATCAATGTGCCAGAAAGCGAACGTCTCACTTTAGCTTGTTATGACTTTTGTATGCTTTAGTTGGTCCCCGTTAACCTGAATGACGTGACTAAGTAGGAAGCTGTGTTCTGAACCCGCCTATAAATAAATAAATAATTAATTAAATAAATAAATAAATAAATAAATAAATAAATAAATAAATAAATAAATAAATAAATAAATATTTTATGGCTTAAGGGTGAGCGCGGAAGTGGCATGCTCTATGAAGTGGTTCAAAATTGACGCAAGAAGAGGAGCTGCGGTAATTGTCACTTCCACTCCGAGAGGGCGCTGCAATGCAAGAAGCTGACCAAGTTTTCGCGTGGAAGAACAAAATCATATTACAAAAAGCGGCACATTGCTCCATGACTCTGTGGTCCTGAAATAATAACGAGCTTTTAGTTTTGTTTTAAACGTATGTGGTACTGTTCGAGTTTATTATAAAATAAAATGAATTGAGCGCGATCGTATTAGTTCGTGGCGCAGCGGAATACCCATTTGGAAGGCACCGGACAGGCATCTAAATTTTCGTTAATTTTACTGTCTCAAGAGTTGAGAATTCTGAAAGTTAAAGCTCCGAACGTGAGCTGCACTTTCCATTTTGTACTTGGGCTCTCATCAGCACTACCTACGTTGCTACATCTTACGCGAAACATTTTCGCGTTTAGCCGTTACAGCGTCGCAGTGCAGTGATACTGAAGGGCTGAAAAGCATGCACCAGCAACTGAAATAACTACGTTTGGCCACCTCAAGTTCTTCATTCCCAATATTATTTTGCTTGCAAAAAAAAAGTAAGGTAAGCATTTTGGACCGTGTATTTCTCGGCGTACTGGTACACAATGCGATAACCGCCCCTCAGGAGGTTGCATAAGAAACATACATACTTTATTGAGAACCCTGCGCACACAGCTCATCACTGTTCTCGCTGCTGTTGGTTACGTAGCTCCACGGCTTGTTTGATGCACGGGACCAGGGCAGCCCAGAATGCAATCTCTCATGTTTCTCGGAAGAAATGCTCGCTCTTGCCTGATTCGGGGTGCATATGGTGCGAGCTCTGGTGTAACGTGTGCCTATGTGAGTCGGCCGCGGCGTCCGGCTGTCTAAGTGGTGCACACAAAATTTCGACCGTTAGCAAATTATATGATTTGTTAACATGGGCGTACGGACATGCCTTCTAGCCAGTTTCAGTTGCAGGCGTTGAGTGGGACGTAACTCGATATGATGTTGCATGTTGTCCGAGGGGCCGCTCGGCGATTCTCACCCACATCAAGTGACGTCAAGGTACACTTGCCCCAATTATTGTGACATCACCGAACGCAGTGTGTTTTTTCTCAGGAACAAGTGCTTGTCGCCGATGCCGACGTCATCAGTATTTTGTGGTGGTCCAGGTTGGCCGATCTACCAAGACCGACACAGCCAGTACAAGATCGTTCATGGTGAACAATTAAGGCCACAAACTAGTGCTTTAGTTCATTTTCATGATTTCTAGGCCCGTAGACCTCTTTCAAGGCAAAATAAAGGACACCCAAAAACTTTGTGTCTGTACCCTTTAAGCTTAGGTTCGCGGGTTAGATTTCGGTCGAGAACGCGCGCGTTTTGATGGAGGCGAAATGAAAACACTCCAGTTACTGAGATTTTGGTGCAGTTTAAAGACTTACAAGTGACAGAAATTCAAGTCCACTCCTACGTCGTGGCTCAATCGTGGCCGATACTGTGTTTTTTTTTTTAGGTTTAAAAATGAATTAGGGCAAGAATGCCGCTTCGCAAAATGGGTTCTGTGCTAGGCCTTATAGCATAGTGTAAACGACTGAGTTTCCACTTTATTGATTAGGTACCACGGATAGTGCTGTTCTCGCAGCCAGCGGGTTCATGTCTGGGCGACGACTGACTGACTGAAAAACTTTATTTTCAAAATATTTACAGGGAACTAGTGGAGCGGTCCTTAAGGGTCCGTTCCTTACAAATGCTAGGTGGGCTGCTCATTACAGCAGCCCATTGGCGGTAGCCGCTGCTCGGGCGCGCCCGACCAGGGCCTTTTGGCTCGCCAGGTCAGAGCAGCCGAGCAGGGCCGCCTCCCAGTCCTCCCGGGCAGGGTTAGGGATAGGGGGAAGATGCGGAGTTGATTGGCATGCCCACACCATGTGGTAAATGTCCGAAGACTTTTTTCCTACAGTGCGGGCACTCCCCTGTGCACGCAGGATCGAAATGTTTGATTACTGCCGGGTACAGAAGTGTTTTAGTATAAAGGCGAAGGAGTAAGTGTTCCTCCGCCTTCGTGAGGGCCTGGCAGGGCTTAGGAAAGATTGCGTGGCCGAATTGGAAATACTGGATGATTTCCTTCAAGGTAAAAACCGGATTAAGGTCGAGGATGGCGTCGCTCCAGCTGCTTTTATGCGAGTGCGCAGTTCAAGAGATTGAAAAAACCACTTGTGTGAAGTTTTCTATTAGGGTCTCTTCATTTCTTTAAGTTCGCGGCTTTCAATTCTGATTGGCAAGGGGTAGCGTCATCTGCTTACACTTTCTTGATGCTCTGGTGTTCTGGTGGGTTGTCCTGATAGTTTACACGTAATGTTTGGCGGGATGCTGTTGTAGCATACGTTGCGTATCCGTGAGCGTATGGTCAATTTGAGAATCTGCAATAGCAACCTCTTAATGTACTGTTCACCGTTTTTTTTTTAATTTAGCCTTAAAAAGTGTATATTCTGATTAAACTAAAATCTACTGAGCTTGCACAATACGCCCTTTTGAGAATAAATTGATTCTTCGATGACTCTTTGTATTGAGTTTTAACAACAAAGTGCCCACTGAATTTCAATGAAAACTTTAGCTAAATCATGGTTTCTGGTTTACTGATTCTACTCGATCCAGACTACTGATATTTTATTGAGTTTTTAATGAAATGCAATTGCAGGCTTTTGTTATGTGCTGGATATTATGCGACAAACGTCCTTAAATTTTAGTTTGAAGGCGCACTTAAAAACATATGTATATCATGCTCTTTCGATATGACAGATCTAAATACTGCGTGTTATGCTGGGCTGCTAACTTTCCAGGAAGCACTAAAACTTTATAATAACGCTATTCATTTCAGTGAAAAGGAATAAAATGCCCTGCTTGAGTTTTTTTTCTAACGTTTCTAAAACGTAACACATAATCTCCAAGGTAAATTCATTCTTAAACGTACTTTAAACAGCATTTGTGAACTTCCGCTGAAAGACTTAGTGACATCCAAAGACCGGACCCATTGATTGTGTGATCAAACTGCTCTTATCAGCATTTTGAAACGGGCAAATGAAAAGAGGTCCTTGAACAGGGTGTCAGAACAGAACACAAACTCCCCGCATGCAGTCCACACCAGATGAAGATTCTGCATAGCTAAATTCTCTGTGCAAAAAACAGTTTTGGACTAAATTTTCCTAGACACACAGCCACCAGGGTGCGAGTGTATAATCCGCAAAACTCGTAAGGCCGCCTGCACCCCAGAGTTTATCTTTCTGCTTTTTTTTTGTTTGGTGAGTGTACTTTCTTTTTTCGATCGCTACAAAAACATATACAATCTCACAGACCGTCGTAGTCTGCATACTTCTGGCTATTAATACAAACAATGGATGTCATTTCTATGCGAACAAAAGGTTCGTCTTCGCTTGCTTTCTTCGCTCAGTATTTTTTTTTTAATAGCCGACGTCTGTAGCACTGACATCACAACCTTCGCTCCTGCGAGGCAAAACACATAGCAGCATATTGCGTTGCCCGTTGGTGAAAATGAAACTATTTTAGAGAATACTGAAACTAAAAACTTGACGCTCGGTGTTTTAGTCAATTTTGCCAGAGCATTCGACCTTCTTAATCATGAAACACTACTCTGTAAACTCGAGAGCTATGGCGTCCGTGGTCTTTTTCCTGAAATTTTCCATTCTTAGTTAAGCGTACGTACGCAAGTCGTTACGGTCCATAATTACAAATCTGGCTCCCTTTTGATTCAATGTGGTGTCCCGCAAGGTAGCCTTCTACATTGCAGGTATAGCCCATAACGTAAGTTGTATTCGGTACGCTGATGACACAAGTTTTTTTTTTTTAGCGGCTCCTCTGCCGACGAATTAGTTAATAGAGGAAATCTGATCATTTGTGCCCGGCACAAATGGTCCAGAGCTAATGGTTTGCTAGTTAATTTCAGCAAGACTAAGGCTGTCTTTTTTTTTTTGACCAATTAGCATGGATATTACTGTAAGAAATGAACTAAAGCTAGAAAATAACATTATTGAAATTCTGGAAAGTTTGTATCACTAGAAGTCGTTTTCGACTTTCGCGTGAGATTGTCTGAACTTTGAAAGCAAGCTTTCGAAATCCCTAGACTTCCTGTCTAGATGTCGCAATGAGTTTTCCCCGAAGCGTAAGGTTACAATTTACCACGCATTGTTTCAGACGTACATAAATTACTGTCACCTTGTTTTGGGGCACCACATGTAAAGCAAACCTAAATATAATACCCACCCTCCAGAAGAAGGCAACTGGACTTATCGCTGATGCGTGCAACACTGCTCATACAGGAAGGATATTTACACAGTATAAAATTTTTAGCGTGCATGCCACGTTTGAATATTGCTTCCTGCATTGCCTTACTCCATTACTCCATTGCGTTACTCCATTGCCGCAATTCGTATCCGTGTTCTAACGGTTCTTGCTAGACTTAAGCTTAGAGAAAAACGCTTCTTCACCACAAGCAAACAAGAATGGGACGTTCCTCGAAGGAGGGCACTATGTGGCAACCAGAACCTTCGGTTCACTTTTCCATACACTATAAATCAGCATTGTGTAAACAACGCAGTAATTTTTACAGCACCCATGAAGGAATTTAAATTGTATTTCTTTCATGCAGCTCCGTTTGCTTGTTGCTTGCCTAGGGAAGCATTACCTTATGCATCTCATTTATTGAGGTTTAAGCCACGGTGCGTTGCATACTGTTCGACAGTCTTTGGTGCTTTACTGCTGGTTTACTGCTTGTCTTTTTATTTTGATTTCTTTGCTTGATGAGTAGAAATTTTGCAGTTCTGTACCATGTCACGACGTGCTTCATGTTTGTTTGCCTCTCAGTGTGCACATGCTCTGTTGCTCTGCCTTTTTATTTTTATGTCTTTTAATTTGCCTAACTGGGCCTCGGGCAACCCTCGTACCTTTTCTTCCGAAGTCCATTTCTTGTGCCTCACAGATAAACATTCAATCCAATTCAATAACAGCCAAGCTAAATGCTTGACTTACGAAGCCAGGCGCCTATGATCACCCGCGTGCTTCATTCTAAACGTGGGTTGTAGGGAGAAGATATATTTCGAACGGAGATAGCTTGTCAATAATCACGCGTTGAACCAATGAACTGCACGACGCCAGTAAGCGTAACCACAGCGCGATCATGACGGTAATTATCTCGTGAAAGAGAGAACTGCGTCGGGTATGGCACGTTATAAGAGGCGTTTTTGAAAACAAAACTGCTGTATAGTCCACACCTATGCTTATTCCGCACAACGTAAAATTGTAACATTCAAACATGCGTGGTGCGCGGACAGTATACCGAAATTTATGGTAAATGCTACACACTCACCGGATTCGGAATCAAACTTATTCGAATAGGCTCATCCTTACATACCGCTAGAAAGGTGTCACAAAAAGCTGTAGTGTTGAGTTGAATCGTACGGTTTCTTTAACGCGTGCCTCATTAGCAGCAAACAGGTCGTTCTAACCTTAATCGCCGTTGAAAGAGTTCGGCTGAGAGCCTCTGTTTAGGCGCCATGGCTTTGCGAGCTCTACGGCGTTCCACCGGGAGCCGGCGTCTAAAGGACTTCAGTTCAGTTGCTGAGCTTATAAGTATAGTAGGCTCCTCGGTGTTCCCCGTCGTCTAGGCCAAGTCTCTTTCGTCGCTCGCAGCACTAAGCGCGCTTAGGCGCCGCTAAGCGGTTGTCTAACCTCTCGTCTATGACTGCTCTCTCATCATAGCGGCACGCGAACGTTGCGCACTCGACGCACCTGTCGTCGGCGACCCAGATCACGTCGGACTGGTGTACAAACTCGTCCTCCCCCCCTCCCTCTCTTCCTCCCGGGCGCGCATATGTAAATTATGCAAATTAATCACAGTTGGTACGGAACGCTGCAAGCACGCACACCGACGCAGTGCCGAGCCGCCGCACAGTGCTGAACTACGTCTCGCACGCATCGCATTCCTCACCCACGACGCCACACCGGTGTAAACCGCGGCCGCCACATATTCTGGCGGGGTTGGCAAATGAAAGCAAACTTGTGCCAACGGGCACGTCGCGTGATACGTGCCATCTGCGTGGTTGTTCGTCGGGCTCCCTCCCTCCTCCCCTCCCTTCGACCAATTAACCCTTCTCGTCGCGCGCACTCGTCACGTGGCGCGCTTACTTTGGCGGGAAAACTTTCGCCGCCCTGTATTCCCTGTTTGCTTCCCCCTTTATTGCCCTAGATTGCGCGGACGTGCTCGCATTTGCTGCCCGCGGGGCGAAAAGAACGCGCCGTTGAAGGAGCATTGGCGTTGCAAACTGGTGGCCGCGCTACGAGTTATAAACGCGATTATTAACGCCCGTCGCACACACTATACAGCCCCCAGCATCTCTTCGCTAACTCTCTTTCTCTCTCTCCGCCTTTCTCCACTCGAACACCCCCCCCCCTCTCTCTCTCTCTCTGGCAGCGCCTTTCTCTTGGTGCCCGGAACTAACGTGGCTTCCCCTCCGACTCCCCTCTGGCCTGCGCATTCTATCTGACGCCACGTCCTAGCTTAGCGCACGCATTCTACCCTGCGCCTCCATCGAGTTTGTTGAGTCGTTGAGCGAGGAGAGGGGGTCTAGGGGAAAGGCAGCAACCTCGTCATCGAAGGGTCGCGTTCGCCATGCCTGAAAGGTCGGGTAAACAGCGATTGCGATTACCGACGGTCTAGTGAAAGAGAGAAAAAGAAAGGAAACCAAATAAACAAAAACTGAGCAAATGGGCTGCTACGGGGGAAAAAAAAAGAAAAGGAGCAATCCGGAAATGAGATAGCAAGAACTCCGACAAGTCGATGTAATTCAATCATGGAGGAGTAATGAGGACGCTGTTTTCAGTTTGGCGCAGATAAAAAAAAAGAAGGAAGGAAAAGGCTTAGCGCGGTAACGGCTAGAGCTGCGCGAATGACAATTACGCCAGAAAAATCAAACAAAAATAAGCCCTTGTGAAGTGCGCGGGAACTCTCTGAACTTGTTGGGAGCACATGAAAGTCGATGAGGCATGGATGCGAACATGCAGCTGGGTGATCTCTTAAAGCCTCTGATTCAGCGAGTCTGGCTTCGTTATTCCCAGTTAGAAGTAATCGTATGGAATCTTGACATTGGCGATTTTGATTTGAGCAGTTCCATGCGATATACACGAGCTTTCCGAAAACTTATGCTAAAAGCATCTCTCGCAAATAATCAATGTCTGGAAAGAATTACGGTGAACGACTTTTACTGATTCACGGACATCGTTCAGGATATATTGACTATAAATTACTTACCGAGCTAAAAGCTGACGCAACTTGCACAACCAATTAAGTCCCGCTGGAATTAAAGACATTACAACTGAACCAAGCACTCCGGGGAAGACTGAAGAATCTGTGAGCCACTGCAGTGAGCGCGTATGTATTGACATATGAGTCGGGCATGTGTTCTGAACTAAATATGACATTGCTTTTGTACATGTGTTGGGTCGTATTTCAGGTCAGTGTCTCTGAATGTGAGCGCGTTGAAAGACTCCGCCAAGGTTTGTTCTCATTTCCGTGGAACTTTAAATTTGCTCAGTGTAGCGTGTCAGTGCCTTGTTTAGTTCGTTCCTTCTTTTAGTTTTGTTTCCTTTCCATCGTTAAAACAACAGAAAATATTATTCTGTACCAAGTTGAGGAGTAGCCAGTTCGACCTTAGAATACCGAGATCTCTGCGACAGGAAAGTGAGACGGCTTATGTCGGGAGAGCAAGAAGTTTTGCCAAATAATTAAGACAGCACCAGAACAATGTGACAAAAGCCCACAAAGCGAAAAATACTTCGCATAGTCTTTTAAAGTGTTTGGACACTCAGAAGTTGTGAAAAAATGTGAATTCTAATGCTATCAGACTCCACATATGAGTTTGTTTGAGCAGCCCTATGGTTTTTTGAAGAGGTGGCTACGAATTTTCTACATCTTCATCTTGCCATGAAGAAAGCAATATGCTGTACGACTTTTGATTCGATTTGAAAATGTGATTTAATCTGATTTGACTTCAAAGCAAGATTGCATCGGTCTACCCCATGATTTCCCACTTCGAAGACTGGTGCGTCAAAATAAGACCATAGAAAACATTCAAGATTCTATTTTATTACCACGTGGTTCACATTTTTATGCACTCACTATAAATCACCGTAGCCAAAAAATAATTCAACCCGGCTCCTTAGCGACATCTACACTTGTAAGAGCATGCTTTTGCTTCATTACTTATCTTTTTTTTTCCGTAATTCGCACACTTCACTTGGCAACTTCGATTATCTTATACTCTACGTTAGGACCATTTTATTTGCTTTAAACTAGACAATAAGTTCTTTTGGTTGTTTTTGGCACCGTAAGTGACGGTCACAGACGCATAAAAGAAAAATAAACGAGGGAAGCGCAAATTAGGTAGTTAATCAAGGAAAGTTTGGTAGTTATGTTTTATTTGTGCGGGCAATGTGGCTCAATGAGAACGCTTGAGTGGGTCCTAACGAAGTGCAGGTGCCGGCTCTTTTCCTCTTAAGGGAGTAATTGGTTCGACAGGAGCGGTTGAAAAAGTTTGGGGGCACAAAGCGAGGATGGACGACACGTTAACGGCCAGATGGTGTCTCCTCTCAGTTACTCTTTACTCCCCACTGCTACTCTTGTTTTTTTTTGTTCCAATGACAAGGTAGTTAGGCGTAATAAGTTAAATACACAGACTGCAGGAAATTGTGGGACATTTCATACCCAACAATTCTGGACGAAAGTATTTTTTCAGCGGGAAACTTTTGTGAACGCAATTTTTTCATATAACGTAAGATTTCATTATAGCATTCAATATATCCGCAGGTCACCCGACGGCATTTTTTGTATTAACGTTCTTGCTATCATCAAAAGTGTTCCTCCTTTGTTTTTTGTTTTTTTTTGGCAGTCTTAACTGTTCGATGCGATCGAAGGAAACACTTAAAAAAAATATTTTGCTACCTATAAGAAGAATGGACCATTACCTTCAATATTTCAATAAAAGTAATCTTACAATTTTTCAGTTTTCAAAAATTTCGTCCAAGAATGTTGGACATGTATTATCTGGCATTCACGAGGCAAGACTGAATACAGGAAATCTAGGCGAAAAGTTCCTGAATCCACTTTTATATGCAGAGTACACCTCATAAATCTGTCTTCAAAGCGTGTTTGCCGTAGCGCATGCTCTAAATTACTCGCAACGAACTGTATACGGTCTCCAGTTGTCGGGCACTTTTCGAATAATTGGAACGAGGTTCGGCTTAGGCACGCCGTAGTTTTATTTTCGCCGACTGTTTGAGTACCAGGTTGTACTCTGACGCCGCACAGCAGGTTGCCACGATCATTCTGTACGCGTTACATGAAGGATTCAGTGCCACGATTCGGTCCATTCATGTGGCGGCGTTCATAATGCTCGTACAGTGCTCTCAGTCTGGAACATGCAGCAAGGCTCAGCCACGTTTAGCAAACCTGCTCTGACGCCCGAATTCGATGGTCATGGTATACATACGTAGCTATCACGTCTTTTATCTATTGTGATTGGCAGCAGTTTATTCGCTGCTTTGACTAATATAACTAAAAGTAATTGTCATATAAGCAAAAGACGGCAGTCACAAAGTTAACATACGGCCTCGGCTTTGCGCATCCCCTAATGTAGATTAGTGTTGTCCGGTGACGCGTATTTTCTCGAAACGCAATAGCGTTTTTGAGTTTAATAAAGCCGTCATTACGTTTCAGTCGCTAGATCATATACTACACGGTACAGTATCCTATCCCCCAGCTTCTATAGCCTCGTCATCAGTGTCTCGGCTAAACGAATAAGTGGCCTGGCTACTAGAGTGCATGGATGATACCGCGAATGAAAGTTGGATGGAAGAATAAACGCAATAACACACTCTCTCTCTGACTATGCGTGACAGAACACGAGGTACTTAATTTCACCATCGGTAAAAACTTTTTTTCTTTTTTGATTCTGCGTTCTTGCGCCGGGATTTCTGAATAATTGGCGCGGCTTATAGTAACTGCCGAGAAAATCATACTCCATCTAAGAGGTCGTTTCCTTAGTTTCCCGCACAGACTGAAATGGTCGGAGTCATCCTCAACTGAGATCCATTTGTGAACCACCCACGCGTGACCGCGCGTCATGCCGTGATGCCATCGCCGTCGCAGTCTGCGTCATATCGTATACCACACAGCTACCACGAGCAATCCTCAGCGTCTCTAGGGAAGGAGTTCCGTAAATCTGTGTGTCGGAGGAGGAGGGCATCCGTCGTCCAGCCGGGGGGATTCGAAGAGAGTCGTCGCGCTGCCAGCACCACCGCCGTATAGACAGCCACTCCTCTGGACTGACTGCTCCGCGAACACAGATAGAAGCAGCGCGGCCGCCGCGGGGCTACGTCGTCAGCCAGTGGCCGGCTCGCTGGGCGTCGTCTAATGACGGCTGCCGCGTTGTATAATCGGAGCCGGCAACGCAGGCTTCGACGTGCGTGGCGGCTGCTGCTGCAGGAACGCGGGGCGCGCGGCGGTCCCGGAGTGATTTATGGCGGCCAGCGGCCGGCCGGAGTCGCTCGCCCGCGTGCGCCGGTCGACGGGTCACCGTGGCGGGACTTCCAATTGAGTTGGAAATGCGCCAGAGATGACGGTAATGATGTGCGTCGTTGGCGGAGTGACTGCGCGCGAGCCACCGAACGCAACGGCCGAGAAAGGGGGGGGGGGGGGGGGGGGAGGGGGGGGGGGGGGAGGGGGTTGAGTAGCGGGCTGCGGCTGAAGACTGAGAGAAAGTGACTTGCTGTGCTGCTTGAGTTTGGGCGTGCAGCCGATGCTGCTTTTCACTTCGCCCCCAGCCTTGACGGCCCCCCTGCCACACAGCCCCCTTGCACCCTGAAGCATTTCTGCGCTGCGAGTTTGCCTCTTCTTTTCTGTCGAAGGGACTTGAGATGGCGATTTTTCGAGATGAATGCACAAGAAAAGAAGCAACGCTGGAGATCGATGTTCGCCGTTAAACGAGAGGAAAAAAAGAAGGAAAAAAGAAAAAGAAAGGAAAGAAAATGAAAAAGAGGAGGAGCACTGGAATGTAGAAAAGCGCACGCGGAGAGGACGCCGACAATGAACATTACTTGCGTGAATTTGCAAAGCGTCTTTATACGCCTAAAGGAGGCGGTAGAGAAACGTGTCGCAGTGATGCGGGGTGACATCGTAATTCGAGGTGGTGGGCTGCTTAAGTTGACGTGCAACGCGAAGCCTCTATGTTCTTAACGCTGTCCATCTTAGTGTCTTTAAACAGTTGAATAATTATTGCAGAATTGGTCGCGTACAAATCAGCTATTGCGATATCAAACGCACCAAGGATTCCCAACACGTGCCCTTCTCTTATTCTATTCAAGTTATACAGAAGACCCCCCCCCCCCCATTTTATTTTCTACGAAGGAGAGAAAGGAGAAAGCGGGGAAAAGCCGCCCCGCTACGGACTGAGAATTCCTCGGTCTTATGAATGTTTATGCGTGAACAGCAACAGAAGGAGAATACTATACATCTCTGATTTACAGGAGCAGTGACATAAAACAGTTCGTGCAAGGCCACAAAACATACCAGGCATTTGACACCATTGCAATTTATGAACAGTAAATGTTACAAACACAGGATGCATTCCTACAGGTATGCGAGAAAAAAGAGCAACAAACTATAACAGTCTGCCGAACCTGCAACTTCTGAGAGAGAAAACTACGATTTAGCTGAGAAAATGCTACACCGCTTTGTCTGGACCATATCCTAGTAAAAATTCACTTACGTAAGAGTGCTGTATGACTGGTCGCTATGCGCGCGCTAGGCAACCACAGTTGACTACGAAGTGATTTATGAATCCCAGCCGCCAATGAGAGATGCTGGCTGACCGATGCGCACTTGCGAAAAAAAAAACAAAAAAAAAAACAAAACATCGACGCCTGTTGTCCCCTTCATAGCTGTTTTCTTCTTTGTTAAGGTCAACCTCAGACAAAGCTAGCTTTACATGAGCTAAAAGCCGCCCACGATTAATAATAAAGCCTGGCCGATGGATAGAAAAGCTTTTGACGAAATCTTGGAATAAAAGGTCCAGATGCAGACTGGCCTGCTATCTAAGATAAAGAGTAGTACTTAAAGACACCCATTTCTTAGAACGTAGTGTTGCACTTTTGCATAGTATTACTGCTTCGCCAATCATAGGAATTTCAATAGCGCATCGAAATAAACAAGGTGCGATGTTTAGGTCACACTTAGATATAATGTTTAGATGTGCTACAGCATTTTATTTAACAAATGATTTTTAAATGAAGCTCTATCACGTACATAAAACCCGTCTTGCTATGAAACCCACCCGCACAGACCACACCGGCGTATCAATCGCGGTTTTTTTTAATAAAAGTCTGCAAAGATAAAAAAAAAATTAACCCGGCATATGCGAAGTACACCAACATTTTCTCAGTGCCTTGTTCCTCTTATGCGTTAGCATGCTGTGCTTTCTAATACTTTTTTCGCTACATATTTAGAGTACTGGTAAGAATCATCGCACACCTGATGTTATGTGAAGTGCAACCGAAGTTCCGTACGTCCTTAATGTAGCGAGAGCTACACTACCCAGTCTCGCCATTTCGCCGTGCGTCTGGAAGGCCAGTTGTGCGCATGCGCGAGGAGCTGAGTGACGTCAGAGCACGCAGCTAGTGCTCCGTGCCACGTGCCTGGCAGCCGCGTGACCGCGGAGCAGACGCCGCTCGCCTCGCCAGTTGTAGCGCATGTGCGAGGAGCCGAGTAACGTTACAGCTGGTGCGCCTAATTGCGCATGCGCAAAGGGAGAGTCATTGCCATGGAGAAGGCAGCCGTTGAGTGGCTTCGCAAATATGATAAGCTCAACTCGTCCGACCCTGTGGTTGTGGCCTGGGAGCTTGCTGTCGGGAAAAGGAAGAACGATCGGTGCAACGCCAAGAGAGCAGTGGAAACGCCCGAGGAGCGAGAAGAGCGCCTAGCCAAGAGGCGACGTCAGCACGCGCTTTGGCCCAGCTGCGTGAGCCGTCTTCTGAGGACGTGAAAGCTCGGCGCATGACACGTAGCCATGACGATAAGCAAACCAGAGAATACCGCACCTCTCGCTACGTGTATCCTGGCATAGCTGAGGTAAGCTGCTGCCATTTTTTATGCTTCACCACTATAATATTCGTGATTCCGGAGTTTCACTCACGAACAAACGATATATTTATTCTACGCATTCAAGAAAAAATGTTATTATACAATTATGTCTGCATTTCTTCTGCGTTGCAACCTCAGCGAATGAGCAGAAACTTGCAGTTAAACACAGGTATGCGCAGTCGTAAACTTTCGAAACTTTCTACGTTGTAGTGCGAAAGCGCTGACGATTGCTTTAGCAGCTCAGAGGGCAGAGAGTGGGTGACCTTGACGTAGGAGCCGACACCAACACATACGCTCACGGTTGTGCGGAAAAATGTGAAACAAAAAGTACGTCAGGCTTTAAATTACCCTTCGCCGCTATTTGTACTTATCTTACTTCATTACATTGCTCGCTAAGCGGGATGCCACCACCGTCTACATCTCCACGTGCTCCCCTTCAAGGTCCTTCAGGCTCGACCGCGTCTCGCGGTTGCTTTCATTACTCTGAAATTGCTACATTAATTTTAAAGCCAATATACAGGAAAGCGAGGTTAACGCGAGAGTCCGGCTTAAGCTCGTTTAACACACCCGGCTGAGACGTGACACGCTGCACTTTGTAAATCTTACCGCGAGCCGGTATTAGCTTTCCGCGGCAAGGATTAATGTCGCTCGCCTCTCCTTCCTTCTTTCCTTCCCTTTAACCTCCTTTCCTGTCGCATTTGCGGCTCCCCTTTGCCTCTCCTGCTGCGCGGATGGCTGGACTCGAAAGAAACGCCGATTTGAGAACAGTGGTAACTATGGGCAAAGTAAGGCAAGTACGCTTTACGGTAGGTGCTTTAGGAATGCACTTTAGGATAACCGAGTAACGAGGGCACCGAAGTGCGATGAATTTTTATTTTTTTCTTTATGGCAAGACCTACCTTAGCGTTAAACTTGACGCAGATGCTAGCTTTCTAGCGTCACTCAATTTTCAGACTTACTATAACATTACGTACGCATAGTCAGACATGAATAAATGCTGTAAGCCAATGTTAGGCAGAAATGATAAAAAAAAAGAAATGGCAGTTGAACACTGGCGCTGCTGCTGCAAATGTTTCTGTAGATAAAACGACGCTGCCTAAAGCAGGCGGTTTCGCAACTTGGGATCTTTAGGTATGTCTTCATCCTTCGTAATAACAATGTTATTAACTCTACTCCTTCTATGCTCGACCCTATAAGAATATAAGGAGCATGCTGCGTGCACATATTACGAAAAAAAAAATTCAATCGAATTGAGAAATCGAGAGGAAAATAGTCAACGTTTAGTGCTAAGCCTCACAGTCGTTTGTCCTTTCCCCGTATAAAGGTTGTTCGCGCTCGCCGACTGAGCCCTAAAATACAGCATGTGGTACATTCAGACTTGCTATGCAGAATCACGCTCATGATCTGACTGCCTCGGCGTTTTTTTGTCGTGCGATGTGTAGGCAGAACAGATACTCTTCCGAGCATAGGACACACACATTAGCATACTGGTTGTTCTGTGTTCCTATTGGTCTGGCTGAGAGGATCTTCCGTCCAATAATCCATTACCAAAGAACCATAGCAGTGCAAACAGAGACGAGAGAACACATTTTCGCTCTCACGGGCGCAACCGCAAAGATTTTCCCTTGTTCGTACCCTTCCTTGTGTTGACGCTCCGTAACAGTGTCACTGAGAGCAGGCGGTTCTGTGGCGGCTCTGATCGCAGGCTGCTTACACAGGCCGCAGGAAATGTATTCAATCGACCTGGTCATCATCACTGCTGGAATCGAAGAGGAGGCAGTGCTTCTCGAAATTAGCCTGCCTGCTCAACGCGGGTCTCGGAGACGGGTGCCTGGAGTGTCGCATGTTAATGGACTCAGTAAAAACATCAGTTCTGAATGCCCGATTTCAGCAGGTCAGCGGACGAAAGTGCAAGAAAAACACCAGCTTAATGCACAGGCTGAAAAGAAAAAAATTCGGAAACCGATAGCTTTCAAGCGACACCGAGAAAAACTGAAGTGATCCTTTTTTAAGGGCACAGGGTAAGTTAAATGCGCATCTCTCATTTGCGGTTGGGATTGATCTTCTGTCACTTCGAAGTCAATTGTGTTGGCTGTATATATATATATATATATATATATATATATATATATATATATATATATATATATATATATATATATATATATATATATATATATATATATATATGTAAGTACAGTATTACGACAAACGCGACTGTTCGTTTTAAAGGTTTATTGTGCCAACAGTTTCGGGAATGGTATTCCCTTCGTCAGGGCAGGCTTACAATGAAACAGTCTTGTCAATATAAGGACACAAAGCGGGCGAGGATGTATAAACTCCGCCCTCAAAGCAAACTTGAAAGTGAGGGCAAGGGGCCGTATAATGGACCGCGCAGCAGCTCTCACAGGGGCAGTGGCCAAATTAAACACAGAAAAAACACAGAGCAAAACGGGGAGGTGGAAATAGTAAAGGAGTAGAAAAGACAACGAGTTTGAACAGCGATAGAAAAGGGAAAGGGGCGTTAAAACCGGCTCTCGGCGCACCGGGAGGCCGCAGTCCCCCCCTTCTCTACGACACCCCCGCAAGACGCCGCCGAGTCCGCGCCGCCGGCCCGTATCAGGTTTCCTGAGACGCTTGCTGGGGACGCGCACGAGAGACACTTGTTGCGCGCCGCAGCGGCAACCTGCAGTGGTGTCGCATGCGTATCTTTGCTTCTTTTCTTCGGTAGGCCCTTCCGTCGGGCTTTGTCTACCAGACATCCTGGCGTTCTTCTTCCCATAAATGAACTAGGCCGTTTCTAACTAGAGTCCGGCAGTGCGCTTCCCGTGAAGAAGTGGCAGCCGTGGGGGAAAAAAGACAACAAATATTGAGCGAAGCCCGAGTGCGTAATGAGAAGGCAGAGAGGAATTTGGAGAGAAAACGAAAAGGAAAAAGAGAAAAAATTAAAAAGAGAAAAAATTAGTAGCACAAGAGAACTTTGAAAGAAGAAAATATTAACACACACAAAAAATAAAAAATAATAAAAAATATATATATGAATAGAATGGGGGCGCCAACCAAATACCAAATGGTTAATGAGAATGAATTGGGCGCGGAAGACATAGCACAGAATTCAAGAAATGTATCGCACGGTAGTTAAAAAAAGAAGAAAGAAAATAATAATAATACATGTGTGCGGAAACCGTGAAAGGTTTGCGGCCCGCGGGGCAGCCGCGTGGTCCCAGTAGGCTAGGTGATAGAGTTAGAATATAGGTGTTTATTCCAGATAGAACACGGAAGCTGGCTGTAAGTTGAACAAAGGAGATTACTGACAAAATAAACAATATACAATAAATAAACAGCTACATTCCCAGCCATTTAGAGCGTGGTTGAAGTTGTCAAGAACAACATCCGGCGTATTTTGATTTATAATGTTGTCCAGATCCTATGACGGGTGAAATTTTCTACGTTGCCTCCCTCAAGCAGGAGAGCCTCCCAGGAGTAGCGTTCATGCCATGGGAGAACGTGCGAAACTTGTGAATGAGGTATGACTCCCTTTGTTCCCTGTAATAGGTGCTAGGGAACCCGGACTGGAGAAGGATGACGCGGATGTTTTCGAAACTGTGGAGTGGCAAACGCAGGTGCTTGGAAAGGGGTAAGCTGGGTAATGATGACACGTGAGCTTTGTGGTTATTAAAGCGGAAGCGAAATGATGTCTTGGTCTGACCAATATACTCTTGTCCACACACCTCACAATGAAGTTTGTAAATCACATTGCTTGAGTCAAATCTGGACAAATCAGAATATTTAAATGAAGGCCACCGCCAGCTTAACGATGCTCAGTTCTACAGGAAACTTCCGAATGACCCCACAAGCCAACTAGTGACAGTAATAGAGGACACTCTTGCTGGACTCGCTGAGAACGGTAGAATAAGTGCGGCAATGTTAAAATCAATGTTGCCGAGCAATCCAGCTCCCGACCGGTTTTATCTCCTCCCTAAAATACATAAGGCCAACCATCCTGGCCGTCCAATCGTGTCCAGCAATGGGGCTGTGACGGAGAACATATCTAATTTTATCAACTTTCTCATCAAGGACATCCCTCCCAGTTTTCCTTCTTACATCAAGGACACAAGTCATTTCCTTCGGGAGATTTCCAGCTTGTTCATCCCCACAGGAGGCCTTCTAGCGACTATGGATGTTTGCTCCCTGTATACAAACATCCCGCACTCCGACGGCATAGCGGCAACACTGGCAGCCTTCGAAAGCTCAAAATCTTCGGTAGATTTGGACAATGGAACTCTTTCCGTCCTTCTTGAACTGGTCCTGAATTCGAACAATTTTGAGTTTCATGGTGAGCACTACCTCCAGATGAGCGGTACTGCGATGGGCACAAAAATGGCACCTAACTACGCCGGAATATTCATGGCGTCACTAGAAATTCCGTTCCTTGAGAAACAGCCAAAAAAACCACTTTTCTACAAGCGTTTCCTGGACGACATATTTCTTGTATGGGAACATGATGAGGCAAGCCTGTTGGAATTCATAGCTCAGTTTAATGCCCTGCACCCCTCAATCAGGTTCACCCACAGTATCTCCGACTCTATAATTAATTTTCTCGACGTGCAGATATCGGTAGACGGCAACTGCCTTTCGACTACACTATACAAAATGCCCACAGATAGGCAGCAATATCTTCATTTCCAGAGTAGCCACCCGAAACACTGCAAAACAAGCATTCCATACTCTCAGGCGCACAGATACCGAAGAATATGTTCTACAACAGAGGAATTTGACCAACATACAAGGACTCTCAAAGCCGCTCTGTCACGACAGAAATACCCCGGGGAAATAGTCGATGACGCGATTGAACGCGCTCGCAACCTAGAGCGCACATCCATCCTGGCAGAAAACAAGGTCAAAGACGACAGCAAAACAAACTTAATCCTTACATTCTCCTCAACGGCTCCCAGAGTAAGTAACATACTAAGCCGTCATTTTAATATAATCAGACAGAGTAATAAGTTGTCACTAATATTCAAGGAACCGCCCAGAGTGGTGTACCGCCGGGACAAGAACCTGAGAGACTTGCTTGTCAATGCGAAAACAAAGAAGAACTCTACCCAGGGTGGGTGCCACCCATGTGGAAAACCTCGGTGCAAAGTCTGTCCGCACATTTTAGACACCAAACTGGCAAAATCCAAGTTCGACAGCTTTGTGTTTCACATAAGCGAAGACCTCGACTGCGACTCAAGCAATGTGATTTACAAACTTCATTGTGAGGTGTGTGGACAAGAGTATATTGGTCAGACCAAGACATCATTTCGCTTCCGCTTTAATAACCACAAAGCTCACGTGTCATCATTACCCAGCTTACCCCTTTCCAAGCACCTGCGTTTGCCACTCCACAGTTTCGAAAACATCCGCGTCATCCTTCTCCAGTCCGGGTTCCCTAGCACCTATTACAGGGAACAAAGGGAGTCATACCTCATTCACAAGTTTCGCACGTTCTCCCATGGCATGAACGCTACTCCTGGGAGGCTCTCCTGCTTGAGGGAGGCAACGTAGAAAATTTCACCCGTCATAGGATCTGGACAACATTATAAATCAAAATACGCCGGATGTTGTTCTTGACAACTTCAACCACGCTCTAAATGGCTGGGAATGTAGCTGTTTATTTTATTGTATATTGTTTATTTTGTCAGTAATCTCCTTTGTTCAACTTACAGCCAGCTTCCGTGTTCTATCTGGAATAAACACCTATATTCTAACTCTATCACCTAGCCTACTGGGACCACGCGGCTGCCCCGCGGGCCGCAAACCTTTCACGGTTTCCGCACACATGTATTATTATTATTTTCTTTCTTCTTTTTTTAACTACCGTGCGATACATTTCTTGAATTCTGTGCTATGTCTTCCGCGCCCAATTCATTCTCATTAACCATTTGGTATTTGGTTGGCGCCCCATTCTATTCATATATATATTTTTTATTATTTTTTATTTTTTGTGTGTGTTAATATTTTCTTCTTTCAAAGTTCTCTTGTGCTACTAATTTTTTCTCTTTTTAATTTTTTCTCTTTTTCCTTTTCGTTTTCTCTCCCAAATTCCTCTCTGCCTTCTCATTACGCACTCGGGCTTCGCTCAATATTTGTTGTCTTTTTTCCCCCACGGCTGCCACTTCTTCACGGGAAGCGCACTGCCGGACTCTAGTTGAAACGGCCTAGTTCATTTATGGGAAGAAGAACGCCAGGATGTCTGGTAGACAAAGCCCGACGGAAGGGCCTACCGAAGAAAAGAAGCAAAGATACGCATGCGACACCACTGCAGGTTGCCGCTGCGGCGCGCAACAAGTGTCTCTCGTGCGCGTCCCCAGCAAGCGTCTCAGGAAACCTGATACGGGCCGGCGGCGCGGACTCGGCGGCGTCTTGCGGGGGTGTCGTAGAGAAGGGGGGGACTGCGGCCTCCCGGTGCGCCGAGAGCCGGTTTTAACGCCCCTTTCCCTTTTCTATCGCTGTTCAAACTCGTTGTCTTTTCTACTCCTTTACTATTTCCACCTCCCCGCTTTGCTCTGTGTTTTTTCTGTGTTTAATTTGGCCACTGCCCCTGTGAGAGCTGCTGCGCGGTCCATTATACGGCCCCTTGCCCTCACTTTCAAGTTTGCTTTGAGGGCGGAGTTTATACATCCTCGCCCGCTTTGTGTCCTTATATTGACAAGACTGTTTCATTGTAAGCCTGCCCTGACGAAGGGAATACCATTCCCGAAACTGTTGGCACAATAAACCTTTAAAACGAACAGTCGCGTTTGTCGTAATACTGTACTTACACTTGTAAACTGGCGCATTGGAACCCCTACAGAATATATATATATATATATATATATATATATATATATATATATATATATATATATATATATATATATATATATATATATATATATATATATATATATATATATATATATATATATATATATATGCTTTCAATGAAATGTCTCCGCGGACTGATCTAAAAGGCCAACGCATCGTTTAAACTTACCTTCTTGTTGCTTAAACCAAATAATGCCTTCCTCGGATTGCACATCTTCGATTTACAATTTTAGAAGCAGCGCTCACATTCAGTGGTCGCAGCGTGGCCCGACTTAATTTTGTGTAATTATCCCAGTGATGCTGCAAGGCGTTTGGGACACTATCCAGGTGTTACATCACTATATAATAGCGTGTGGTGGACCGTCGTCTAAAGCCCTTTACTATGAGTGATGCAGAACAGGTTACAAAGGGGGCCACAGAAGCAAACTTGCAGCGAATAAGCACTAAATTGACTCTCATACTGGCTACGTGGCCAGTGGCTACTAAATAGTTGTTTCAGTGCATGTGATTACTATGCCGACCCGCTCACCACCCACTCCTCCCAAACAACAAAAATATTCAGGTATACAACTGATTTGTATTTGACCTAAAATATATAAAATGTCGCTTTTATACATTAGACACACCACAACAAAGCAAGAAAGAATAGAAGGCTGATTTTCCCCCAACTTTGCCTACACTGAGATGCAAAGCTACTGAACTAGAATGGCACATCTACGAAGTAGATTTTCTTCTAGAAGTGTTTTATTTTATGAAACACTAAAAAAATATTGGTCGCAAAAAATTACAAAACCATGAATCTTCTTTTTCCTAGCCATTTGTTTCCGATTTTGCTTAGGATTTTTAGTGAGCCTTCTTCACTTAACATATAATCATTAGCCGATTCCCTCAAACTTCTTCTAATCTAACTCTAACTCTAAGATCTAACTCCACACCGTCTTGCTACCTCTGCCTGGGTTTTTCTATCAGCCTATTCCCACCAAGTACAAGTTTAATCCCCTTCTTTTTAATGCATCCATCTTCCTTCCTCACTTCATATCTCTGACTTTGACAGTTCTTCACACGCGGTCTTTTCAGACTCTGTCCTTTTTTGAACATCACACCACACGTCCACCCCAGCAGCCTAATTTCCGCAGGTTTATTTCTTTTTTCACACTGGCCTTCTTTGAAAGTAGCGGCTCGGTTCCATAAAGTATTGCTGGCCTCACCAAAGTTCCACAGCCTTGTCCCTTCTGCTTAACAAAGATTTTATTTTCACAAAGGTCACCTGAAACAGCCTTCCCGTTATTCCATACTGCTTGGGCTCTACGGGTGACTTTACTTGCCGTGTCTCCCTCTGCATAAATTATCGCGCCAAGGTACTCCAAATGCGTTGTGCTCTTTAGTATGGTGTCCTGTACGCTTAGTTAATCACACGTAAGGTCCCCTAAACTATCAGCCATTTCCTCTGTCTTACTTCGACTTATTCTCAGACCTCGCTCTTGCAATGTTCTCTGCAGGCTTCCAGCTTTGTTTCAGCACTCTCCTTTGTCTTCGAACACAATTCGCTATCACCAGTGTAGAGTACACGCCAGAGAACTTATTATGTAACCTTCTCTGTGAAGACATTCATCTCTATGCTGAAGATTAAAGGGCTCCGTGTGGAACCCGCGTGCAGTTCTGATGTCAGATCAAAGCTTCCAGTTTCGCTGAGGAAGCTGCGAACTGTCGTCCTTGCTTATTGGTACATTTCCCGAATAGCTTTATATTTGCCTGGAACATTTTTAATTTGACGAATTTCTCCATTCTTTTTTCCATAGGACTGTTTCATAGGCCATCTATACGTCTATAGCGACGATGAAAATTGCTTTCTGCCTGCCGCGGAACACTTCTGGTGTCTGCTTGAGGGCAAATATTGCATCTGTAGTCTGCTTTCCAACATGATTCAAAATTGTTAAGGACGGATGCTATCTCAGCCTTATGTCTAATACCTTGAAAGGCTTTCACAGTATGTGACATCAGTTTTACCTCTATGTAATTCCTGCAGTACCGGATGTCTCCTATGTCATTGTACATTGAAATGATGGCGCTTTATTTTGCCACAAATCAGTAATTTCAGTTCAGTTCGGAAGAAATAGAATGGGGAGCAAGATAAAACAACTAAAAATGAATTATCTACAGAAGTTGCTGAGAAAACGGGTCTTAAATATGTTTCGAATGCAGGGGAAGAACGAAGCCTATCTTGTGACTTTAATGAATTTTCACTTTATAATCACAACGATGCTGCTTTCAAAGAACACGGAACTATTTAAGGTAGAAAAATAGGAATGCAGACGGCGTCAGTGCCTGCAGTACACATCGATGACGTCAGGTGTTTTTTTAATGGAACAGGACGAACGAACGGTTGCGCGGCCGAATATTAAGGTGAATTTTGCAGCACTACCGCTAGTGCACTATTATACCTCAAGAATGATGTAAACAAAATATAAATGTGGAAAATTATACGACACAAATCTGCGACACTTGATGCAATCACCAAAGTTCCGACTGGATATCGAAGGGTCGGGAAAGAAAAATTCTGGCTAACTCCAAGTTTCCCAGCAAACGAAGCGGGTTTTGCTGTCGAACAAACTTAAGCAGACGTCACTAAAAGCACAGCTGTCGAATTCCCCTGAGAACCAGAAACCGATGAAGTTTTCCGCAGTGTTCCCTTTAAGTTTGTCATGTTTAGAACAATGTAAATCGCTAAAGGACGAAGGTAGACAGAATACATATATATATATATATATATATATATATATATATATATATATATATATATATATATATATATATTCGTAAACTGGTGCCCCCACGTTGCACTAGCTCGCGGTAACAACTTAGATAGTTCTCTCTCTCTCTCTCTCTCTATATATATATATATATATATATATATATACTCTCTCTCTCTCTCTCTCTCTCTATATATATATATATATATATATATATATATATATATATATATATATATATATATATATATAGAGAGAGAGAGAGAGAGAGAGAGAGAAAACTATCACAGATCCTTCTGCCGTAATTTTAACTCCATCTAAGTTGTTACCGCGAGCTAGTGCAACGGGGGGGCACCAGTTTACGAATAAAAAGAGAGGGATATGTAATGTTAAAGGTAACATTAAAGGAAGATATAAACGGCATGCCGACGCATTTCTAAAGGTAATTATTGCACCCACGGCACTTAATGCATCATCATTCATGTGTGAGTAATAGCGGGCGCGTGGAGTAATATTATCTCTCTTATATCGGTCTTCCAAACAAATTTAAAAGCACTACTGCATATTCTGAATGAGGCAGTTGCGCTTGTGTTTCAGTTTGCGTCAGGTGCGAGCCCAAAACTGTCATTTACGAGAGCATATACGAGCTACATGTGACGATAGTAAACGTTTACTACCCACACGTACATCTAACGACCGCGCTTTGCCCCCCGAACGTACTACCTAAAAGACGAGAAATGGAAGCTGCCGCCGTTCACCACACCGCCGGTAGAGCATGATGCCGGCAACAATGCTTACATTGTTCTATTGAGATACGATTCCCTCCGCCGCCGCATTCTTGGCGCTCGAGAAGAAACGAGAGCGCGGCGGGTACAAGGACAACCATTTCTCACCCTGTCGGCCTACTAGCGCCGGCGTCGCGTATACGGGCATCGTTCTATCGTCCCCGCTAAGCCCCTCTCGCGCCATCGCTCGGCAGAGACGGCGGGACGTCACCACCATTAGTCCGAGAGGAGGCCTCGGGGAGAGGGAAGGGTGGAAGAAATCCCGCTACGGCCACGCCAATGGAGAAGAAGGGAAAAGGAAGGAGGGAACGATCCTGCGCGCGGGCGCTGGGTACCCGAGCTCGTGTTAGTCACAGCTGGAGCCGATAAACAAAAGATGAGGAAAGAAGCGAATGACGACGATGCGTGAGGACGGAGGGAGGGAGGGAGAGGAGGGGATACGTGAGGCCAAAAGAGAGGGCAAAGCAGAGCACAAAGACAGGGATGTGCAAGGAAACAAGAAGAAAGGGTGTGCGCGCGTGTGCTGGAGATGGGTGAGGCGCTATCGGGGCACACACGCAATGGTCCCGAACGGAGACGCGGGCCTCCGCTGCTTCGCTCCAGATTACGCGGCGGCAAAGCGAGTGCTAATAGCGATCGATTCGCTCAACCATCGATCTGGGCGGGCAAAAAAAAAATATTCTCGATAGCGGGGTGGCGGAGGGGGTAGCGAGCAAAATTAAGCGAGAATCCAAAGCGCGCCACCACCCTCGATTACTGCCGCTCCCGCACACGGTCGCCGCTGTGTGCCGGCCTTCTTCTCCTTCGCAGCGCCAGAAAAGCAGCAGCAGCAGTAGCTGCCGCGCCCTTCCTTTTTCTCTGCGGGCTCATCCCAACTCCTCCCGTGGCTGCCACCTCTCTTTGTCGCTTCGTCCCTCTTTGCCGCCTTCCGTCTGCTGCTTCTGCTGCTGCTTTAGTCGTTGCTGCTTGTGTCGGCATTCTTCGGGTCCGTTCTTCGTTTTCTACGGCGCCGAGCCGTTGATCTTGCTTAGCTGTGCGTCGCTTTCCTCCGGGCCCCTTATCCGTGCCGCGGTTGCCTTTCACAGCCGGTTGTGTTTCCGAGACACGTCGCGGCGCTGTTCCTCCTCGTCTCCGGAGGTGACATGTCCAGAGCCCGAAGACAGGTCCCCGGGACATGGCGTGAGTGCTCGGCGCCAAATGGGAGGAGCGCCGATAAAACGCGAGCAGCCTCGCCACGGGATATGGGCCCCGGGCGCGCCAACCTGCGCGGGGAAAAAACGAACGGCACGGAGGGAATGGCGACTGCACTCTGGCGGCGTCGTTAATATATTAGCGTGCTCGAAGACTAGTTACGAAATTTAGGTAAACAAGGCACAGGGCGTTTATGATTTTCATAAAGTGCAAACTTCGAGTTGCTCCCCTCTTTTTGTGTAAGAGAAGGGACTTGTACCCGAGTGTTTTCGCAATAGGTTGAAACGCCAGTCGAAAGAAAACAATGAAGAACGTTCTATTAGGAAATGAAAATTCAAATAAAAAGTCACGCTAGGGTTAAGCCAATGTCAATCTTAATTTAGTGACAGCTGGCGCAAATTGGTGTATATAGCGAGGTCAGCAGTTAGTAACGCACTCATGCAGAATTAGGTGGCAAGCCCTGATGGTAATGCTCACCCGTCGCTGTCGAGCCCAAGGATAGAATCGGCTCGCCGCTTTCTTTCTCGGTCTAGCACGTCGTATAACTCTTGTTGAGCAGCAAGGTCTGTTATCGCCGCCGGACTCTTGGCGCCCCAGCGTGGCGCGTTACTGGGAGGAGTGGCGAATACTAGAAGCAAGGAGCTCGCGCTATAGCAAGCTGCCGGTCACTGGACAGTGCTTTCCCCTTCACAGAAAAATAAATATTTCCCCCTATTTTACTGGTTAAGCTAAATGTAACTTAGGTGCGCTATTACGTTCGCCCTTGCTTAGCTTTGTTTATATGCGTTTATATTTGTTTATATTCCTATAAGCTTAAAAATCCGAGTTGCTCCCAAATGTTCTTGCAGTGGCTCCTCGGCTTTCTTTTTGCGATAAGCCGCCTGTGCTGCTTGCTGCGATTAGAGCCGCCGTTCCCTCTCTTCGGCGGTACCTGAAGCCACTTGAACACGCCTCTCCAATGCACGCACCTCCGACGACTCCATCATTCGTATATTCTTTTTGGCTATTCATTCGTTTCCACATCCAGTTTAGCAAAGCTATACTAACTTCGCCACTCTGCTTCGGCTTGCCGCATCGCTATATCCACTGGATCGGCTGAGTCAAGTTGGCGCTCTCTTCTTCTGCGTTGCTGTTCAGCTCGACGTGCACGCCGTTCTCTTTATAAATCTGTCGAGGGAACGACTTCATGCATGATTTATCTTTTGCTGCACAGACTTCATCTTTCGTTTCTTTTTGGCATCTGCAGGTGCAGCAGCGGCGTTTCTCGCTGCCTGAGGATCTTTGCCGTGAACTGACACCGCATAGCACACGGGCGCCTATTGCTGAAAAGAAAAAAAATACTTTGAGGAAAGGAAAGGCGCAGCAACTCACTTCTCGGTGGACACTTCAACCATGCCATGATGGAAGGAATGGAGGAGACAGTGAAAGAAGGAAGGACGAAAAAGGCTCCATATTTTAGAGCCCCGTAATAAAATCGACTACCTGGGGACCTTTAGCGTGCTTCATTGAAATTGCACAGCAGAAGGGCGCCTTTTGCGTTTCGCCTCCATCGAAACACAAAGAGAGAGAGAGAGTTTCTCTCTCTCTCTCCGTCGAAACACTGCCGCCGCGGACAGGTTCGAACCCGGGTACTCTGGTTCAGTAGTGGAGCACTGGAACCACTGGAACCGTGTCACTCTGCATGACGGAGCGGCGACGGCAGCTGGCATTCCTACATAATGACTTCAATAGGAACTGTTAGGTTATACTGCGAAGATTTGTGCTGTCGCCTTACGTATATACATAAAAAAGCGACTGTGTGAGAAACACCATCTCTTCTGAAGATGTATACCATAAATTGCTGAGGGTGACCTACAATGCGTTTAAAAAAGGGGGCCCGGACGAACGCCATCGAGTTGTGCGTAGTTCGAGAGAGCGCGAGGCATATCATCCAAAATATTAATATGTTCTTAAACAGTACATTTCCTTCGGTACATAGTTAGGGTTCCCGAACCTTGCTTCACCATTCAGAGACTTCATAAACCGAGAATTGTTGACGTGCAACCAAAAGTTACGCGTTTTCTTCAGGTATTTTGCGCGATTGTGCATTCCCGCGTTTTACAGTGTGGTTTATAGGCGGTGATGCCCTTGTGTGCTTTTCGATTTGACTGCTTGTTCTCTTCCAGCTGAATTTAACTTAAAGGTCAGCCTCATGACCATAAACAACGTTTTGCTTTTCAGTGAACAAACTTTTTATCTAAGAGAGCGAGAAATAGCAAAAGGAAGAGAAACGCTGCTTGTTAAATGCGCAGAAAAAAAAAAGAAGTAGAAGGTGACGCGCTGCGGGCCGTGTCGTCCACTTTCTACTGTTTACAAGAGCTTTGCACTGCGCCGTAGCTGCTGTTGTCCAGAGAGAGAAAAAGAGAGAGATAGACGGAAAGCCCATCATTCTCGTCAAGCGTGATTGCTAACCCGAGGCGTAATTGAGGAACTGTAAACACGGGAACCATAGCGGAAGCGCTCGTCTTCGCGAAGAAAGTAAATCGTGGGGCATCGTGGCTCTCAGCTTCACCCTCCCCTCCTCTCCCATTCCTCCTTTCCTGCGACCTCTCGCACGCTGCCCTCGTGCTACAAATTCGGATGGCCGGATATGGCGCGTATTTATACGTCAGACGCCATCAGTCAATATGTAAATGAGCTTAATTACACAAAAGCGCGCTTTCGTGTTCCTGCCATTCTCTCTCTATCTTTTTTTTTGTGTGTATGCGACGCGGAGCACGCGCAGAGGAGGAGCAGGATGATAATCCGCGCAAAACTAAAGAGTGCGCGACCGTCGCTGACGACGCACTATTCATGCGCAGGCGCGCTGTTAGTTATTAATTGCGTGATTAAATATGCATGAGGCGTAATTAGTCGCACTGGATTAGAAAGTACGTTTCAGTGACATCCACTGAATATGCAATGGTGGTGTTATTGTTTTACCAGTTATTTTTCTGCCGCTCTTAGAGAGAGGTCCGGACAAGTGTTGTTGACTCGCATCACGAGAGCTACATAACTAGGCAAGGAAAGAAATATTGATCTCGCGAGTGCTTAAAGAGAGTTTCCTCTCATTCTGAAGTGTAAGAGTGGTAAGCTTTTAATGGTGTCCAAGCCGGAGGGCTCGGATTCAATCTCGGCCGTGACGGCCGTGCTTCGATGGAGGCGAAACGCAAAAGGCATCCGTGTGCTCTGCGATATTCGTGCAGGTTAAAGGTCCTTGCAGGTGGTCAAAATTAATCTGCAGCCCTCCCCTACGGTGTCTCTTTCTCTCTTTCTTCTTTCAATGCCTCCTTCATTCCTTCCGTCACGGCGCGGTTGAAGTGCCTAACGAGAAGTGCGACAGCTACTGCGCCATTTCCTTTCCTCAAAACCAAAATTTCATTTTCCAAGGGTAAGTCGCAAAACTTTCAGGATGCTACCGTGACCTAGAAGGCATGGGGCGCACAATGGCCGCGCAAATTCACCCTCCTGTAAAAAGGAGAGTAGAGCTAGTTGGTACATTGTTTGAGACGTATAATATTGGTTTGCTTTATGGGGGTTTAACGTCCCAAAGCAACTCACGCTATTAGGGACACCGTAGTGGAGGGCTCCGGAAATTTCGACCGCCTGGGGTTCTTTAACGTGCACTGACATCGCGCAGTACACGGGCCTCTAGAATTTCGCCTCCATCGAAATTCGACCGCAGCGGCCGGGATCGAACCCGCGTCTTCTGGGTCAGCAGCCGAGCGCCATAACCACTGAGCCACCGCAGCGGCCACATGTATAATATAAACTGAGTCTACAACGAGGAGCGAATGTGCTTCCCCAACAAGATAGAGAATGCGTTACTGATAGGCATCCACATAAAATATTTCAATTAAGAACTGAAGGAGTACCCACGCACGTGTCGCTGCTCTTGTGAATATGACATGCCTCACATATTTCTCTTGCTAACTGATCTTTATGCTTATACAGAACTTTTGTTTTATTAAAAAGAGCAGCGCATGTATTTTTATTCGAGTAACTGGAATTTGAGGAATTGAGTCTTTCCCAATAAGCTTTTACTTTTTAGTAGCGCTTGCCCTTATTTCTTCGTCCCTTGCCACGGCGCTGTGTTTGTAGTCAAGTTCACACTCCTTTCCTAAACGCCCCCCCCCCCCCCCCCCCCGCTTCAATTTTTTTAGGCATCACGATAACTTAGGATTCCCTGCACGTTATTAGGCTCCCACTGTCAAAGGCACTCACAGTCTTTTTTATGTAGCAGAGTAAGTTTAAAACCTCTCTGAAGTTTTTGTTTTGTTTTCCGCTCTGAAGGCGTGCTGTCTGCTAAAATGTCTTTATAGTGTCACTCAAGGACGCTTCCAGCGAAATGAACAAGAACAGAAATTGGCGAAGTGAAATATATTCCTCTTGCTCTGTTTTGCTTGGCAGAGGCAGCGCGTGCTCGAGGTTGGGAAAGTTACAATCATAGGCGAGCCAAAAAAAGGCACGTCAAAGTTAAAAAAAAAAGTGATGACGCCATTCGTGGGTGCCGGCGCTATTTGATGCAGTGAAGTGTAGCTTTTAGGGAAAGCTGGGCGCGTAAAGGCACGATGAACGGAGAAGGAGAAGACACACACAGACTTGTGAAGAGCCACAGCGAGTAAGTTTGTTTTAGAAAATCCGGGTACAGTATGGTACAGTATGGTATGGCATGTTATGGTGTTTTATGGTATGGTATGGAACGGTAAGGTGCGGTATGGTAGGGAGGCAGGTAAGTCGTAGTTTTAGGTCTAACAAGACAAACCTCGCTCGCGCCAGTAAAGTATCACGGTATGGTGATGCGGTATGGCACGGTGCGGTATGGCACGTACGTTGGTCCTAGTTTTAGGCAAAAAAAAGATGTCGCGCCAGTACCACTTAAGTATCACGGTTATTACGATATGTTATGGCACGGTATGGTACGGTATAGTATGGTATGGTATGGAATGGGAATATGCGGTATGGTAGGCACGTAGGTAAGTCGTAGTTTGAGGTCTAAGAAAATAGACCTCGCTCGTACTGGTAAAGTATTACGGCAGTATGATATGGTGCGGTATGGCTCACAGATTGGTGCTAGTCTTAGGTAAAAAAAAGATACCGCGCCATTACCACTAAAGTTTCACGGGTATTACGATACGGTATGGTGCGGTACGGTATGGTAAAGTGCGGTATGGTAGGCAGGTAGGTAAGTCGTAGTTTGAGGTCTAACACAGACCTGGCTCGCACCAGTGAACTATCACGGGCAGTATGACATGGTGCGTTGTGGCAGGTAGGTTGGTCCTAGTTTTAGACGAAAGAAAAGATACCGCGCCAGCACACCACTAGAGTATCATGGATATTACTGTAGGATATGGTATGGTATGGTACGGTGCCTTATGGCGGGTAGGTAGGTCCTAGTTTTAGGTGAAAGAAAAGAGATCGCACCACTAAAGTATCGCTGGTATCATGGTATCATATGGTATGGTATGATCTGGTAAGGTACGGTATGGTATGCAGAGGTGGGCATTTGACCTCAAAAATCTGGACCTCAAAAAAAAGTTGCTGACCTCACTCAACCTCAACCTCATCATTTGAGGTTGAGGTCTCCTTAGACGCCCTCACTTCACTTTTCCTGAGGTCACTGCTGACCTCACTCAACCTAACCTCAACCTCAAATTGTGAGGTTGAGGTCGACTGCTCGACCTCAGAAAACAAAAGAAAAACAAAACAAAAGCTATTAAGAAGTTTTTTCAGTTAAAAGAATTCTGAGAATGCTGTGTGACAGGAAAGCCAAAGTGATGGTATTATTTAATAAGCTGTGTACACACACTACTGGTGTGCACGCAATAGGAGAAGCTTAAAATCTGGAATGAACCCTCACAGAGTATATGGCCTGCGGCCAGGAGTGTCCCATACGCGGTTACCCCCAGTACGTCGGTGAGTACTTTATATGTGCCAATACTTGGCAACCTGCTTCCCGTATACTTGTTCGTATCGAAAACCTCTCGCTCACTCACGCACGAACCGGCAATTGACAAACAGCCCTTATACACCATCTACCAGAAATTGGGAGGAGGGGGGAGGTATTCACGATACTCGTCGATGGACTTTCCAATGCGCCGGTTATGAAGGCGCATATCAGTATATTTCGATTTTCTATCTCCATCCGACATAGCGAGAATGCTCTTTTCAGTCCTCTGTATGTTGCCTTCGAAAAAAACACTTAACAAGCTGCGACTGTAGTACACCAACAGAGGCACGTTGTATTTATATCTGTGTAGAAGCGAGCGGCTTCTTTTGTTAATGCGAAAGCATTAGATGGCTCACTTTCAATGTCAATCCGCAAAGAAGTGTCCGCAGGAAACGGCGCCATGCGACGTCACGAGCCGACAAGTCATGCGACGAAGATGATGACGTCACATAACTAGCCAATGATAATTAATATAATTGGGTAACGCTAAGACCACTTGGTATTATTGGTGATGACATCATATGAGTGTGACGTCATACCAGGTCACGTGACGAAGATGTAATATGCCATCAAACCTAATCATGTGATGACGCTGTAATATGACATCAAACCTACTCACGTGACAACGATGTAATTTATTGTCATACCAGGCCCCCTTCCACCACTATTTCAAGATCCATATGGATCCCACATTACTACACATGCGCGCATGACGCATTACAAAGAGTGCCCACAACCCGGTCCACATTAATGATATTCGGATTGTCCAGCAGGTAAACGCGCCAGTTCTCATGTATGACATACTGCAAGATCATGCAACGACACATGCCTTTGACTCTCGGGATGATGGCAATGATGATGATGTCAACAGTGTATCCTTATGAGCCCGGGGAAGTCTGATATACCGCTACCAAATTAAAAATTGCCAGAATATTGATTAAATATTGTACTTACCCAGCAGCCGAAGACAATTAGGAATACCTGCAGCTAATAATTAAGGAAGATGATGTTGATGTTTCTGGGAGGTCAAAACCCTCCCCCGTTTCCGCCACTTTCCTCCGGGTGGTGATGGTAATGATTTCGAAGTCCTGGAAAATCTCCGATGACTCGGTGAACCCGCGGCATTTTGAAAGAAAGGGCTAGATTACGTCTTGGAACACTGTGCCACCTATTAAAATCACACGGGTCAAAACAATTGGTCCAGAATGGACAGCGTGAACCGCTTTCTCTATCAGGATCACCACGGCTCTCCGCTCAAATTTCCAAGCAGCGAAAGCTTTTTCCGAGTCGTCGTCCCCCACCCACCAATTCACCCACCCACTACCCGTCTCCCCACCCCGGGGAAAAAAAAAAAAAAACTCGCCTAAGTACTCATACGCCTCAACAGAATTCTGGGTGCCATTTCGTCAACCAGTCTGAGACAAGCTGCTTTAAGTCAATCACTTGTTTTCCTTCAAAACTGAACTAATCAATGGTACAAAAGCATCCTCGACGTTTGTTACACACGAGGACCGCGCGAGCATTCAGCGAAGTCGTATATGATGAACGATGGGTCTCTGCAAAATAGTCAAAGGAAAAATAATGTGTAGTGCCTGGTCGTCTGCAAGGCAGGTCGCCAGCCTAACTGATCCCATACGAGGAATGAAAAAAAAAAGAATGATTAGAAACATACAAACAAAAATGGCACACTAAAAACAGAAGCGAACAACAGTGTGCCCCATTAAACGTCATATTATAAGGTTGAAACAGCGACTCAGCAGCACAGCGCGAGCATGTAATCAGTTCCATTTACATATCTTCATTAAAAAAAAGGAAAAGGAATCAGCTACCACATCATCATACATTCATTATAGTTTTGCATTTTTTTTGCTGCTGCAACACCGGTATGGTGGTGCGTTCGCCTCGTGTTGTGGTGTTTCGGCATAATAAGCGAATTTCCGAGAAGGAACAAGGAACAGGAGACTAAAAAGAGGTTATTCGGAAGAATAAAAAAGCGAGATTATATTTGCATCTGCTTGAATTACGGATCGGGAATATACATAATTAGCGTGAGATTCGAAATGGGAAGTCACCGATCAATAGCTTCGACGGTGTTATACAGGTTTTTTTCTGGCTTCGTGCTTTTTTAATCAAATAAGCAGGTGTCCTTATAAGAATCACCTGAAACACATTCTCTCGCCTGTGCCGACTACTTCAGTTTCTGTTAAGTCAGCCTGTAATGTACAGCAGGATCCCCTTTATTCGACTGCAAGGCAACAGCCATGGCGTCAGTGCTGGCAACGAGCATGAACACGAAACAGTCTTTCTTGGGGCCATCCGCGCTGCGACGAATATATTGCATGCTTGTTGGACTGAACTTATTTGTTTGCGGCGTCAGACAAAGCTACCACGGGTCAACGTGAGTTACGTGCTTTGCGCGCTCCCGGGAGTTTGAGCCGACCGGGAGGCAGCTACGGTTGCAATGCCAGCAGGGCAAGGGGGAGGGAGAGTGGCGTGCTATGACAGCAGCACCCCTTCCAGGAAGACCAGAGGGGTGCGTCTTCCTGTAGGCTCGGACTGAACGGACATCACGGCGCAGCACCGGAAGCTAAGAGGGAACTGTGGCATCCGGTTGTCCAAACAGGGGAAACCGAACACCAAGCGTCATCACTGCATGAACATTGCGGCGGTGCCCCGCAACTCAGCTTCGGAAGCGGCACTGGTCGGAGTTAAACGTGGCAACTGCAAAAAGTCTCGACCTCAAAATTTCGACCCCACTGAATGACGACCTCACTCAAGCTCAAACTGACGCTTGAGGTTGAGGTCTGATTTGCTGACCTCACTCACAAAATTTCGAGCCGTCGCCGACCTCACCTCATCCTCACTTCACGACGTGAGGTTGAGGTCATTTTGAGGTTGAAGTCGACCTCATGAGGTCAAAACCTCATGAGGTCGCCCACCTGTGATGGTATGTGGGATTTAACGTCACGAAACTGCGCGTGGCTATGAGGGAAGCCGTAATGGAGGCCGCCGGATTACCCCCCCCCCCCCCCCCAAGGCTTGTTTAACATGCACTGACATCATTTTGCAATTAACCTATATAGGAATGTGGCCGCCGCTGTCGGGGTTTGATACCGCGCCTTTGAGCTATGTAAACAAATGCCATAATCACAGAGCCTCCGTGGCGGGCACAGGAGCAAGAAGAGTCTAAGAACCAGAAATAAACGAAAGTTTCAGATAGAACCCTAGGTCTCAGCGCTGAAAGAAAACCAGCGCAAAAGACGGAGACACAGAACAGGAACACAGGACGACGCTGGACTACCGACTGCATTTATTTCAGAAACGATCACATTTACACCATTTAGTTTCAAACCACGCTTGCGCACACATCAGAGATTCACAAGAAAAGGTAGATTGTAGCATCACAGACAACCATCAGGACCGCAATCATTGTGCAACACGTTACGCTAAGGTGTTCAAAAATCTAATTTCTTTAATAGACTAACCGTCGTGTCCCTTACACATCGATCTGCTTGTTCGACGATATGACGATATTAGATTTTTAGACCTAGTTTTAACTTTTAACTGGAATGGAAGCTTTTCCTGAACCTACGCCCCACGAACCAAGAAAGTCTTACTTCCTTACAGCTCCTGCCATGCCTTACTTACCAAAAGGCCTACTGCAACCTTATGCCTCAGTAACGTGCTAGAAAAAAGCGGCTTCCATACTGTACAAGAAAGCTTTCAGCAGCAAGAGCAAAGACTAATAGCAGCAGGCTTTCCTACGCATGTTATCAAAGGTGTGTCTGAAAAGCTTCTAAAAAAATGAAAGCCAAACCTAAGGTGATGGAAGAAAGGAAGGACAAAAGAAAGTGTGAAGTTATTCTCACATAATAAAGAAGGTTTGGTTTATGGGGGTATAACGTCCCAATGCAACTCAGGCTATGAGAGACGCCGTAGTGGAGGGCTCCGGAAATTTCGACTACTTGGCATTCTTTAACGTGCACTGACATCGCACAGTACACAGGCCTCTAGAATATCGCCTCCATCGAAATTCGACCACCGCGTCCGGGATCGAACCCGCGTCCTACGGGCCAGCAGCCGAGTGCCATAACCACTCAGCCACCACGAAGGCTTAACATAAAGAAGGTCGTGAGTAGGCACGGTGTCGATGTAGTCTTCTCAACCCCGCGAGAACTGGCCAGTTTGTGCAGAAGAATTGACGATAGGAAGAGTAAAATTTCACAGCGCACGATCAATCATGAATTCAAATACGTCACCTGTGCCACCCAGATAGTGTACTGCATACATTTATCCTGAGGGAATATGTACGTTGGGCAGACTGGCCGCTGTCTTAACACCCGGCTCAGAGAACATGAAAGATTGCTTTCCACAGATGACGGGGCGAATTTGCCTAAACATTGCAGGAAGCACAAATGCACTCCGTTCTTCAAGAAGGCTTCTTTTTTTGGACGCGGCAAAACTAAGAGTCAACGCGAAATTCTAGAGGCATACCATATCGTCAAGCAAGCAGATTGATGTGTAAGTGACACGACGGTTAGTCTATTAGATAAATAAATTAGATTTTTGAACTCCTTAACGTAACGTGTTGCACAATGATTGCGGTCCTGATGGCTGTCTGTGATGCTGCAATCCACCTTTTCTTGTAAATCTGTCATGTGTGCGCAAGCGTGGTTTGATACTGAAGTGTATAAATGTGATCGTTTCTGAAATAAATGCTGTCGATAGTGCAGCGTCGTAATGTGTCTCCGTCTTTTGCGTTGGTTTTCTTTCTGCAATCATGTACCGACTCGCCCAGCTCACCACTCTACTGAATCATGTCTCAGCGCTGTATGGAGCTTTGCCGGATTTTTCATATAGAGCGCCAATGTAGTGCAGGCCAGCACTCTCCAGCTCGGGGCATTGGGAGTTGCGCATATGACCGCTGCGTAACGCAGTCAGCGTTGCTCTGAAGTGCAGTCCATTAACCTTGACACGAAGCTTGTTTCTTTACCTGTAACTAAATTTCCTTGAGACTTGATCGCACGCCTTCTTTCGATGATCACATTCACCACTCGCGCGTAAACCTGAAGTGTCTAAACAACATCGGGAGCTATGATTTAAAGAGAAAGAGAGAGAGAGAGAGAAAATATCGTTATTAAAGCAATCTTAGGCGGTCGGACAGCCTGTTACGGGAGTCCATCGGACGCTGCTGCAGTTCATGTAGATTAAGCTCGATATAGTTAGAGGGTGATTTTTTTACTCTTTAAAGGTTTCTATTTCAATACATCTGAGAGATGCGTCGGTGCGGTCTGTGCAGGTGGACTGCACAACAAGGCAGGCATTATGTACGTGGTAAAACTCAGTTTTAAGATTAATTAACTGAAACCCAATAATAAACTTTTTATTTTTATTTTAGGGACAAATGATATTGCAAAATTGAAGGCCGTCGACATCGAAGGTGGATACAGTTTATAAATCTTCTTAATCGGCAATGTGGCTCGGAATAAAGAGCGTCAAAAATACGCCTTTGAAATCTCGTTGAGTAGGCTTTCCCGCTTTGAACATTTATAAAATGGTGCCCTTGGCGTATTATCATCGTCTAAATCACGTTAACTGCTTATACGTCATAAAATACACAAAGCGCGTTCGTATTTGTTGCATTAGTAATGCGAGCGACACTATTTTACAAATGTGTAAAACGGGAAAGCCAACTCAACGATCTTTCAAATGCGTATTTTTGACATTGGACGTTTCGAACCACAGTGTCGGTTACCAAAATTTAATAACTTGTAACGTATTCAATGCTGACAGCCTTGAATTTAGCAATTTAACGTTGCCACCTAACATAAAAACTTTTTTTAGTTAACTTTAGCTAATTCATCCAATTATTGAACTCTATCACGTACATATTGTCCGCCTTGCTGTATTATCCATCTGCACAGAAAACATACACGTATCTTTGATGACATCTAGAGTAAAAATTTGCGCGCGCACACGCACACAAGCACGCACGCACACACACGCACGCGCACGCACGCACGCACGCACGCGCGCGCACACGCACGTCACACACACACACACACACACACACACACGCGCATACACACACACACGCACACGCACACACGCACACACACGCGCGCACACGCACACGCACGCACGCACGCACACACGCACAGGCACACGCACACAGGCACACGCACACAGGCACACGCACACGCACACGCACACACGCACACGCACACACGCACACGCACACACGCACAAGCACACACGCACACGCACACGCGCACGCACACACACACACACACACACACACACACACACACACACACACACACACACACACACACACACACACACACACACACACACACACACACACACACACACACACACACACACACACACACACACACACACACACACACACACACACACACACACACACACACACACACACAGCTGGTATAACAGTGAGCTGAAACGATTAACCGTCATGGCGTAGTTAATACAGACTCTGAACAATCACTTTATCGGTAACCTCAGCAAAACTGGTTTCAACTCCTTTTAACTATCTCCTGCATTCCTTCCGTCTTTCTAAAATTATGCCTCATGGCACATTTCTCGCAAAAAAATACTGTAGCGCCTGACGACATGTTTTTGGAGGTGATTAACTTTTACTGAGCACCTAGTCTCCAAGAGGCGCTTTTGATTAACCCTCTCGACCATGACAATACATTAGTTATTTGCTTCACGAGCATCGTACATTTTCCGCGGTTCGTATTGCGTCACTTTACAGAGCGACCTCGGGGTGATGTTTCTCTCTCACTTCATGTACCAACAAAATCCTTTCTTGAAAGACACGTGCCCTATGTAAACACATAAGCGGCACATGGAGAGCAAACTATGGAAGAGAAAGAAATGGCAACGGAGACGGTTACTAATGCGCTGTAAAAGGACAGAGACCTCTGTCAGCAGAGACTTATGGAGTGTTCTCACTTGAGTGTTCCACAAACACGGTTACGCAGGAAAAAACATTATCTTGCTTTTTAGACAATCAGAGCGGAAAATCTTAGACGTTCTTTTTTTTTCTTCTTTGTTTAAATCCTTCTAGTTTCTCTGTCTTGAACTGTATAGCACATCTGGAAAACCACATAATGCGAAGATGGCTTACATCTACACTCACTATACCGTGGCAATTGACCACACACGCAAAAGCTAGGCGACGGGTAGGAGTTTGAGGGCCTTTTAACGACCAAAATCACTACACTCATTTTAAAAAGGGACTCAATGCTATAGTTGGAAAGAACTTCTTGTTTCAGGTGGCGCTTTCATTGCTGAGCAAGGAGATGCCACTCCCGATCTAGTTAAGTCGTTAATGAGTTTTTCGTTCTGTGTCGCCTCCAGCGACTCTCTTGCTGCGCCAAGGTAATGTTCTTTCGTCAATTCGTTTTGCTTACACAGTGAAACTTTTTCGATGCTTTATTATTTGTTAGGGTTTTTCAATTTTTCGAGAAAAATGGTATCAGGATGAAAATGTACCATCTACGAAGAGTCGAATATTAAAGGCGATATGAGATGGTAGGTCACTAATGTAAATCAGATATAATAAGCAATTTAAACACTGACTTGCTGAACATAGAGTATTCATTCTTAGATGATCGAAATAAGCAATCGACGACGGTGAACTGCAAGCAGAATAAAATGAAGTAACTCCCCAAAGATACTGTTAACTCCTATATGTGTAGCGATATAAGTGCAGCTATTGACCGACAAACTGAAACACAACTCGATCAAAGGCTTTTTAAAACTCGATGAATATGCATTAGTAACTTAGATTCTCTTTCAAGTTAATGAAGAAGTCATCCGTGAACTTCTGCAAATGCGTTTCGTGTGATAATGTTTTCTTGAAGGAACGCGATTATGATAAATATTTGATGGTTTCTGAAGGGCTGTGAGAGGCGTACATAGTATGGCTTTGTTTTTATAAGCTTTAACGTCGCAAAGCAACTCAAGCTATGGAAAGACGTAGTGGAGGGCTTAAAATAATTTCCACCACCTGGGGTTCTTTAATGCGTACTGACATTTCACGGTACACTGACCTCTAGCATTTCGCCTCCGTCGAAATACGACTGCCGCGGCCGGGATCGAACCCGGGTCTTCCGCTCAAGACGATCGCATGGGGCACTTCTGAAAATATAGCCAGACATACTGACCCTGACAATACTTTAAAAACAATTTTACAGGCATTAGAAGATGAGAGTAATCTTAATTTGTTCTATAATCATGCAGGATGAAGTGGCTCTAGGCCAGAACGCCGTCCCTTCGCCTCTTCAGTTTTTTTCCTGATTTACGACATTATAGTGAAACCACTGTTTCGTTTTTGGTGACGGTGATGGAAGTTGAAGCTGTTGAACTTCAGTCCGGTCGGTCAGCTGCTGCCGCCCGGAGGAAACGTCTTGGCCTCCCGAATGACGCAAGCAGCCAGGCCACCGTGGTGTACTCAGCCACCAGTGATGACTCTTCGGCTGACGACGGCTTCATCAGAGTCCTAAGCAAGAAGGCCAAACGTAGACTGCGCAAAGGTGAGGACTCGTCGTCGTCGAGTACGTCCACGATCACTACGAAGCGAGGATCATCGGCACATACTGTCCTATTTGTGCCAAAGACTCCCACCGACAATCTCAATCACATCAACAGGCAAGCCACATCTGCGTTCCTGGAGGCTCACATCTCGCGAGCAATTAAAGGTGTGAGGGTAAATCGTTTTAGGAATGTAGTCGCCATTGATGTCATCGACCGGAACGCGCTTGAGAGTTTGAGCAACATCAGAACGCTCGGCGGCATCAGCCTTCGTTCCCATGTCCTTCTAGGCAGTGGCGCTACGGCAGGCGTCATTTACGACGTCGACGTAGCAATCCGCGACTCTGATGATCTGCCCATTTTGATTCAACCAGCTACCGACGGTGTAGCCATACTGCAAGCTCAGCGTCTTGGGAGGACAAACTGCACCAAGTTGACCGTCTAAGGGCACTGCATTCCAACGTACGTGAAGGTTGGGCACTTTCGGCATGCAGTTAGGCCTTTCGTCCCGAAGCCTCTCCAGTGCCGGAAAGGCGTGAAGATAGGACACGTGAGTAGTGTGTGCAATTTCCCCATCGTGTGCACACGGTGTACTCAGCCACACAGCGGCGATTCTTGCCGGGCAACATTCCTTACGTGTGCCAATTGCCGCGGCCCTCATGACGCTGCCTCAAAAGATTGTCCTCGCCTGAAAAGAGAAAGGGCGATACTCAGACAAATTTCGAGACAATTCCACACACAGAGAAGCTGCCGCTAAGGTGCGCCGACGTCGTCGCCCTTGTCACAGAGCTTCTAAAAGTGTAGCGAACATTGGAATGAATCGTCCAAGAATTTCCGCAAGTTCTCCTCCCCCTCCGCATACTACTTTAAGGACAGGGAGCAATATAGCTGGCGAGGCACAGACGGTTGTCGCAGATGTGCTTTGGCCATCCCTGCCTGAGCTACACACACCCTCAGTGACCAAGCAGGTATTGCGTACTGAAAGTCCCGAGCCCATTGCTAATCAAGCACAAGTCACAACTCCGGTCCAAGACCGGGACCCGCAAGTGACTTGGCCGTCGCTCCCGAAGCACCCACCCCAGCACCGCGCACCCAGTTTGTTAAGCCTGCTGCTGGTCGGGTAGTAGGTCGGAAACCGGATCAGGTCGCAGACGAGCAAGTGATTGCAATGCTAAAGCCAATCGTGAATGTCATGCGTGTGCTGCTTTCCAGCATGCGCATGCCAGTTGCACAGAATCCACTGCAGATGCTGGATTTGTTGAATCCAGTGCTTGCAGCTGTCCAATAGCTGGCACAACGCATCCTCCAGCCTCAACCGCAAGCAGCCTTTCTTGACACTGAAACGTATGCGCTGCCTTGTGATGGAGGGCCCTCGATCTGTTCCACTCAGGTCGCAGCAGTCGGCAGCCCTCAAGGTGTGCAGGCTACAGCTGCGGTGGCCTGTGACTTACAGTGCTTGTGTCATTGGCTGTCGTGCTTGCTACGGACCGCATTTCTCTATTACTTCTTATTCTTTTACGCCCCCCTCGTCCCTCTCTCCCAGTGTAGGGTAGCCAACCGGAACATTTTACTGGCTAACCTCCCTGCCTTTCCTCTACCACTTCTCTCTCTCTCTCTCTTTCTCTAATCATGGAGCCCTCAAGCTGGCGTCAGGCGTTGTTCAAATAAGTGACTTAAATTAGCAACGTCAACTTTTGAAGTATGCTTAAGGATGTTAGTGTTCACGTTATAAGTTCTTAAAGGCAAATGTATAATTATTTCTAATTAATGATGAAACCCTTCCGGAAATGACGAATGTGAAATCTACTCATAACCTGCCTCTCTTGTATATGTTACCATGGCTAAATGGGCTGCCTTTCGGAAAACCTGAGTAAAGCATTGTTGAAAATCGAATTGAGTTTTCTAAGGATGACGAGTTGCCCCATCACCTATCAGCGAAGTAACATCATTAATGTTGGTGGGAAAATTTGTTTCAGAAAATTTTCTGAGGTTCGGTTTAACCCTTTACTTGCCCCATGCTGTTTATTAAAAACATATTTGGCACCTCGCAGAACCATGGCACATCGTTGAGCACGTTGAAATACTGGGAAAAGGTTCACCCTGGAGAGACATTTGGGGTCTTTACCTGCTTGTATTGGACCTCTCGTCACAAATAAAGTTATGAACGTTGCGTCACACACACAACAGCTGGCAGTATTTCCGATCAGCAAGTGGTGCATATTTCTTGCGGAGCTTCCTCAGCACGTGCTTAGTGCTACGATCTTTGCACGTACTTCGCAATCATTTTTAACAATAACGCAGTACTTGAAATTCATTTAAGTGTGCGCCGTGATTAGATTAACATTTTCATGTGACTTGTGCTACACAGGTTTACATAACTTTTTTTGTAGCAGGTGACAGAACGAAGAGCACTTGAGAAGAAAATGGGGGTGGTTTGACATGCACCCTCGGGGCTCGTCCTTTTGTGATGTCAGAGGCGCGCAGCATGTGATTATCTACGCTGAAATTGCCTAGAAATGCGGCGGACGAAAAATTTGTTTTTTAATTGTCAGTTTTTCTTATTCCTGCAATTCAACGAACCGATAACAGCTACACCACATCCTAATAGGGTATCTGTACACAGCTCGCTGACGTAAGTATGCTACTAGGCGTACAAAACTGGCATTTATAATGCGCTTTTCGCGTTATCAGAGAAGTGATCAAGAGCACTTCTCTCCTTATATTTAAAAACTCATATTGCTAGTCGTTCGAGATATGGATTGCTAATGTCAGCTTTGCAATAGCGGCGTATTTAATCGATTGAAAGTTCCTTTCTCAAAATCATTCAATGCACCGAGCATAAGGTAAGTCAAATAGTAGATATTTGACGATAAAATCAACCTCTTGCGTATGTATTTGTTGGAAAAGAGGCTTACCATCTAAATTTAAATATGTTTAGAACGTTGGAAGATGTTGCTTTATTAAGCATTGAATTTTGTGCAGCGCATTTATCACTCTGAACCGAAAGGCAAGCGAAGAAAAGAAGAAAAAGAGAAAGAGAAATGCATATCAGATTAAGCAACTAAGCGCCTAAAATCTCATACCTGTGCTCACTTATAAACGCATTATTAATTAGCTGCTACGTTGCCTAACAGGAAGTTGTGAAGAAAAGACAGCTTGATTAAATATAATATCTGCGTGAAGAGCCTCTTTCTCTTCTATTTTGCCCACACTGTTAGAGCGACAAAACAAGCCAATACCATCGCCTTACAGAAACGTCTCTTCCATATGTTTATTTGTTTATTTTTGTGTTAGCGGTGAAGCGCTTCGTTTATTTTTTCGGCACATTTGCGGCTTAGGCTTGTGCTCTGAATACCAAATAGACAGCGCTGTCTCTACCATATGAAAGGGTAATCTTACAACACAAGTTTAGTAGCTACCGGTTCCAGCCAGTTTGTCTACCGCCGAAACCAATACCACACCAGCTATTGGTCCTGCCAGCAGTTGCCGTTCGGTTTCAAGACACACCCCGGCCCTCGCGAGTCTTTGCATTGCGATGGGACATCCTCTATTCTGTGATTTCGACGCAAGCGAAAGATAAAAGTTCGCAGAATAAACAGAAGAGAAAGAGAGAGAGAGAGATAGGGAAAGAGAGAGGGGGAGAGAGAGGGAGAGAGAGAGACTCTGAGAAATGACTAAGAAAGAGAGAAAGAGAGATAAAGAGAATGAGAAAAGAGAGATATAAAAAGAGAGGAATGAGAAAAAAAGAGAGAGAGCCCTTTAGTGTAGACTGTTTGGGACCACACGCGTAGCGTTTCGAGAGCATCTGACCGCCTAAGGTATCAAATCGACTTCTTGAGCTTAGCGCTTCCTTGCGTGCGTTTGCGCGCGCACGTGTGTGTTCAAGAGAAAACTGATTCTGAGAGTTTACGCTGCTTTTAACGGGGTGTTCTTAATTTGGACTTTTATGTTTGTTGTATCTTTGTTGGCGCGCGCACTCTGTCATATGCACTGTTTCCTTTGGTACTTTCCAAGCTTCACGCTTCTCCGGCTTTCGCCGGGTGCTGTGGCGCGGAAAAGTAAACACTTTTCCGCTCCGCAGTCCAAATAAAGGAATACGCAGTGGGCTCTCCCGATAGGAGGATCAGCGGCGCTGCTGAGCTCACAAGGTACGAGGAAAAGTAACAAACAGTAATTCAGTATAAAGCGAGCTTTCCCACAACTTCAACGGAATAAAACATGAGCCCGTCAATCGCCTCTCGGAGAGTTTTTCTGGGCAAACCGTAAGGGAGCGCTTTTTTTTTTTACCTCTGAGCGCACAATAAGGCGACGGGACGCGAATTTCGTGCGGCAGTAGCGCGCGCTCGAGCGCTAGGACAAATTCAGACGCGATGAAGCGTGTTCTTGCGCACTTTTAGATCGTGTGACAAATCGACTTCGTGACAGTCCTTGCGGCATATGCGACACTATCATCACGCGAAGAGAAAACCACTTATCCAGACGGGTAAGTAATGGGTTACTTTTTTACTCTACCTGTGGAAGTTGCTATGAACAGGAAAGCTTCACTAGTTTACATTCAACACGTTTGCCTGCTTTCTTTTGACACACATAGAGGCAACGGAAATTGTGAACGGAGAATGAGCACAATATATTTTGTTTGTTTATTTGTAAAAGTGCTCACCGCATTCATAGCTCAACCAGCGCTTTCGACAAATAATTTCTGCTAACTGCCAGAGAGGACGGTACGTACTTCCTGACGGTACTGAAAATGAAGTAAATCCCATACAATTTAAACTGTTATTGATACGGTATTTCTCTCCGCAGTTACCTTAGTGAGACCTTTTATTTACCTGGTTATGACTTGTTCATTTTCCTGTGCTTACTTTGTTTACAGCTGTATTTCCACGTGTTTGCAATTTATATTCAAGTGATTTATTTTTGTGACCCACGATTACCATCCCCCCCCCCCCCCTACCCTTATGTATGGTATCATCAGGGGCCCTTAAGAGAAAATAAATGATGTTAGTGATGATGGTGATCCACATTTTCTGCAGCTCAGGAATCCAAAGAGGCGCAGAAACTGAATGCAATTACTCAAGATTTTCTTGCAGCTTAAGTGATCTTAAGCTTGAAGATGAGCTACAGTATAGTATGGAAGATGATAAATGAGCTTACAAATGACGTCATGGAGCAGCACGAATTGCTTACAGCCAGTCGCTCCTGTCTTCTGTAACCGTCATTCTCATCACGTGAGGACATGAGCAGGACACGCACTAATTATCATAAGTGATATCTAAAGTGTAATTTTAAAGTATCAGTGGCGATACCAAAATTAGGGACACGTTATCGATTGTGGCTGAGAGTCAGATAAGGCGACCTCCTTTTGGAAATTTGCTGGAATAATGTTGCCGGACCTGTCGCTAAACAAAATTATCGTACGCCATCTGGAGAATGCTTCTCTGGCCGCATGAGTGAACTCATAGAATGGTAGAGAAGAGAAATTATTCAAACATAATTACTGACACGAATTAGAGATTGGGCTCGTTGGTGCCGTGCGAACACAGCGTTAGGTGGCCAGATTAACTTTCCTTTTTATGCGGTTATCATAGTTCCCTTCTGAAGAAGTGCCAGTGAACGCAGAACTTTGGCGTTGTTTTAATGTCACATCAGCTTACGCATTCATTCGCTCGGCTAGCGCACTCGCTTCTAGACTTTGGCTTGAGCAAGCTCAAGCCGGCGTCTATTAAAGAAGTCCTTGCTCAGAGTCGGCTCGCCAGACATTCCGGCCATCTTCTCGCTTCAGCAAACAAACAAACAAACGACGAACAGAGACCGCGTTGCAGCAAAGAAGTAAGAACAACAACGTTCGTGATTTGTGAGCTGTGCCAGACTGGTGGGCTGCTCGAGCGTGAGTTTGCCGAAGGCTCTGGGGCATGTGGTTTAAATCCTGCGTGGCGCTGGAGTCGGCAGATTTTTAAAGCGGTTCTGGAGGGAAACGCCACTCTCCCCAACCCCTCTGTCTGCTCCGTCGCACACGGAGGACTCGCCGGAGCGTGACGCCATAGCTGACGTCATCTATGCTGGTTGCCGGCTGCTTTGTTTTGAATGCGTTCGCGCATCGGGTTCTCAGCCGTGTTTTGCATTTGCGCAGAATGCAGACTCAGGAGGGCAGAAAAGCTTGGTTTGCTTAAACCACCGAAGTATAACGAAAATGGGGGAGGGGGGTGTCAGTGTTTTTTTCTTTAGTGTAAATAAATGAGACTGCGCGGAAGCATCTTCGGTCACCAATGAACCTCCGATGACATGCCAGTGCTTGTGGATGAAAGTATCTCTCAAAAGAAAAGAAAGAAAAGCTGTAGTAACGATGGGTGGCATGCCACAGTGATTTCAGAGCCATACGCGATGTAAGCCTCATTTATAGTCGACAAGAGACATGATTAATGTACGGTTTGCTGGTAACATCGCGTCCAGTTGCTTCGAAATCTTTGACCCTGGCTTGAAGAAGCGCATTTTGTTCTAAAACGTGGTCTTTTGACAAAAGGAAGGGCGCTTTATAAAGTGCAGTTTACAACGAGACACTTCGCTGGCAGCAGTAACAGCGTAAACAGCTTCATTAAGAAAAATTGAGGGTTGACAACCATTTAAAACGCAGTTGTCGCAGCTGCCACAACACTGCCAGCTAACCCTATGGTTTTCGCCATGCAGGTGCTCATCGCAGCATTCACTTGCGTGTTGCCTGCTCTGCTGACTTCGCACTGGAGTGTGCCGTCGAGGCATGCGCCGGAGTGGAAAAAAAAGCAGATTGGACACCGACTTCGTGACTGTCATCGCCGCTGCAACACGTGCTCAAGCAACATTCGTGGATGCCTGGGAACTCGACCGACGTTGGGCGGCCCAAGAGACAGGAACAGCAATCCACCAGCAGCATATAAAAGAACAGCCACCTTCAGCAACACTCTGTGGGCTCGGTGGCTGTGCCACAACACTGCCAGCTAACCCTATGGTTTTCGCCATGCAGGTGCTCATCGCCGCATTCACTTGCGTGTTGCCTGCTCTGCTGACGTCGCACTGGAGTGTGCCGTCGAGGCATGTGCCGGAGTGGAAAAAAAGCAGATTGGACCCCGACTTCGTGACTGTCATCGCCGCTGCAACACGTGCTCAAGCAACATCCGTTGATGCCTGGGAACTCGACCGACGTTGGCGGCCCAAGCGACAGGAACAGCAATCCACCAGCAGCATATAAAAGAACAGCCACCTTCAGCAACACTCTGTGGGCTCGGTGGCTGTGCCACAACACTGCCAGCTAACCCTATTATTTTCGCCATGCAGGTTAGTAAAACGGAATCCTTTTCTAAAAAATCTAGCAATTACGCTTTGATACAGCTGCCGAGCCCTCAGATCTGTCTTGCCATTATAACTGAATGCGTATCCGTGATTCGTTCATTGCTGTTATTGTCGGGGGATATTGAAACCAACCCCAGCCCTAATGACAATGCCGCCGTACTAATTGAACTACAGAAATTAAATGCCGGCCAGGACACTCTAATCGCGGAAATGCAAGATTTGAAGCACCAACTCATAGCTACAGATAAGAAACTACTTGATCTGAGCCAAAGGATGGCTCAAGTAGAAAGTCAGTACGAAAAGTTGATGGCTCTGCAAACAGAAATTCACAGCGTCAAAGGTGATACAGCTCAAACTACCCAGCTCATATGCAGTTTAGAAAACCGTATTGATGATTTAGAAAACAGATCCCGACGAAACAACCTAATATTTTACGGCATACGCGATACAACCCCATCTGAAACCTCGGCGCAATCGGAATAACTAATCATTGATCAATGCAGTAGCCTTTTAAACATAAATTTAGACACAAAAGAAATCGAACGCGCTCATCGAATCGGCCGCCACTCTGACAGCACAGACCGTCCAATCATCGTAAAGCTCACATACCACAAAACCAAAAAGCTTATCCTGGCTAATGGACGCAAGTTGAAGGGTACCATTGTTAGTATCGGTGAAGATTTTTCACGGCCTGTTAGAACTGCTCGCAAACACCTTGTTGCGTTTGCAAAAGCCAAAAAAGTAGCTTTCACCCTTCCCTTCAAAACTCTCTTCATTGGCCCCAAGCGCTATTACTACGATGCATCATCAGAAACAGTCAAAGAAATCTCGTAGCCATCATCTCGTGATACCAGAGTAAGAAACTGTTCTCATCCCACGCCTCAGCATAAGCTTTCATTTTTCGTTATCTTTACTAACATTCGTAGCTTTCTTCCGAAACGCGATACCGTATTCAACCTCATGTCATCATCCGATAGCAACCTGCTTATCCTAACAGAAACTTGGTTGACCAACGATGTTAGCGACCATGAAATACAGACAGACTTTCCCCGTTTTGACATTTATCGCAAAGATCGTAAGGAAACACGAGGTGGGGGGGTTTTAATAGCAGCAAGCCAACAGCTGTCATGTACGCCAATTAGCCTTGCCTCAGATCTGGAAATTCTTTGGCTTCTCATTCGAGCCTCGCCCCAAACAGTATTGCTTGGCGTCTGCTACCGCCCTCCAAACAGCAATCCTGATTTCTGCACAAAATTAAATAAAATACTGTGTGACGTTGCTACATCACACCCTAACGCACATATTCTATTATTCGGTGACTTTAACTTTCCAAACGTTGATTGGTGTACCCAAACGGCTGCTAACACTGAATTAAATTATTTTCTTGACGTGTGTCTTAATTTTAACCTTACGCAACTCATTACGGAACCGACACGTGTAGAAAAAAACTCCGCCAGTATTTTAGATCTGATACTAACAAACCATCCGGAAAGCCTAACGTCTATTTGCTTCCTACCAGAGATCAGTGATCACAAGGTTATCCATGCCACATTTTCCTTTGTTCCAACACCACGTGTCACTCACAAAAAAACTATTGTTCTGTACGACAAAGGGAACTATGAGGCCATAGATAATGAACTAACTGCCTTTCTTCCATCCTTTGCAGCATCATTTCATAACAGATCTCCTGAAGACAACTGGCTTATCTTTAAAACTAAGGTACACGGACTAACAAACAAATTCATTCCGAAAACCACTTTTCGTGAAAATCGCCACAAACCATGGTTCACAAGGTCCATACAACGAATAGAAAATAAGAAAAAAAGACTTTTCCGCGCAGCCAAGCATAGGCCGAGCACTTCAGCATGGAATAAATACTACGCAGCCGAAAAAGCTTATCTAGCAGCCACCCGCGACGCAAAACACTCCTTTTTCCGAAATGATTTGCCTAACATCCTACGTCACAGCCCAGAAAAATTTTGGAAAATAATACACCCACAACAGCCCCGTGAAGTTATTCTCACTAACGAATGTGATGAAATAATCGCAGATGCTGACAGTGCTGCCGTATTCAATCGCGCATTTGCATCTGTATTCACTAGGGATACCGGCATACTTTCTGCGTCTACCCTTCCCAGAAACATAACGAATAACATGCAGGCCATAACCTTCTCTGTTGGTGGTATTGTTTCCCAAATTGAAAATATTAAACTCTCATCATCGGCCGGCATCGACGAAATCAACTCGAAAGTGTTAAAGAATATCAAACGTACCTCTGCAAAATTTTTGTGCCTCATATTTTTGCAGTCATTGTCTACAGGTATTTTGCCTCACGACTGGAAGGTGGGAAAGGTCGTTCCCGTCTACAAATCAGGTAATAAAAATTCCCCTTTGAATTATCGTCCCATCTCACTAACCAGCGTGCCGTGCAAGATCATGGAACATGTCATATACTCACAAATCATGAACTTCTTAGATACTAGCAACTTCTTTCATCATTCACAACATGGATTTAGGAAAGGATTTTCATGTGAAACACAGTTGGCACTTTTTCTACATGACCTGCATGCAAACCTTGACTGTAACATCCAAACTGACGCTGTATTTTTAGATTATGTTAAAGCATTCGATAAAGTATCCCACCGACTCTTGCTGCTAAAACTTTCCCTCCTAAATTTACACCCTCATGTCTTAAGATGGTTAGAACAGTTTCTTACTAATCGTACTCAATCTGTGCTCATAAACAGCCAGTCGTCTAGCCCCCTACCCGTAATCTCAGGCGTTCCACAAGGATCCGTCCTGGGTCCCCTTCTTTTCTTAATATACATTAACGATTTACCCTTGCATGTATCTTCCTCAATCCGCTTGTTTGCTGACGACTGCGTCATTTATCGTACAGTAACTAACATCCCAGACCAACACGCTCTTCAGACTGACCTTAACAGTGTACAAGAATGGTGCGATCAGTGATTAACGACTCTTAACCCTAACAAATGCAAGCTCATGTCATTCACCCGAAGTCCTAGACCTTTTCGTTCTACTTACACAATAGAGAACCTACCAATAGAATCTGTGCTAACATTTAAGTACCTAGGCATCACACTATCAACTAACCTATCCTGGAATGCGCACATTGTCAACATCATTTCATCGGCCAACAAAAAACTAGGTTTCCTCAAACGCCACATCCGTGATGCACCAAAAGACTTGAAATCACTAGCATATACGTCACTGATAAGGCCTAAACTTGAATATGCATCAGCCATCTGGGATCCCCATCAAACTACCTGAAGGCTAACCTCGAAAGAGTTCAAAATCGCGCTGTTAGATTCATTCATTCCGCATACTCATACGACATCAGTGTATCGTCTTTGAAAGCTGAAATTAACTTGTCGCTTCTTTCCCATCGCCGGCGCATTGCTAGCCTCTGCCTTTTTCACAAATTCTTCAACGGTTCATTGCACGAAGCACCCTACATCGTACGCCGCATGCACATATCTCAGCGCACTGGTCATCCGCTCCAAGTTGTCCGTCCACGCTCCCGTACTACTACATTCTCGGCCTCGTTTTTTGCCCGAGCAGCATCTGACTGGAACGGCCTTCTCCACCAAGTCGCCGCCATTACCTGTCCATCAAGATTCCACCAGGAGATAACGCAGATGATGTTAGACTAGAACCTCATGTTATATCCGTAGCCCCACCGCTTATGTAATACCCCTGAATTGGGGTCTTTAAGGAAATAAACTGAACTGAACTGAAAAGTGAGACGAATTAGTCGGCATCAATTGTTGAGACCTGTGTGGATGGGAGACAAACTAGAAAGTTGTTTCGCAGTGACGATGGTGTTAATGCAGCGCATGCCCTTCCCGGAACCTATCAACGCCCGCATGCCTCTTTCCCGCTTCCGAACCGGCGCACCATATTCCCCGAACGGCATCCGACTTCTTGCCGTGGCACTGCATTCCCGATCTGGCGCTCGGATCCCACTTCTCCTGGCAACAATCTTCAATTACGTCATCGGTCACGGGACTCGGCAGGCGCTCCCTACTTAAGCCACTCGCCGACATGGGCCAGTTGGGGCGCGACACCGCTCAAAGAACAATGTTGAACGCCTTTCTCACGTTTCAGGTTAGTTATTTAAGCCTCTCTAAAGAATATCGCAGCAGTAATCGTTGCTTGATTTCGGTGTCGTGCCCCGACAGCTTGATGTGGCGAAGGTTGTTTACTCGTGCTTGTTGCGGTGCAGAAATGCTCGCCGCACTCCTTGAACTGGTGCTGTTGATTTCTGGTGATGTCGAGCTTAATCCGGGCCCTCCCAGTTCAGCCGAATTCGAATCTTTGATGGAAACAATAAAACAATTACAAGAAAGTCAGTCAACTATACTGCATGAAATTCAACAGATTAAAACCGCACAATCCTCCCACAACGAATTACTAGTGTCCGTAACAAACCGCGTTGCGGCACTAGAAGCAACACATTCCCCAACACCTACCTCTGAACATAGCGCTACCGCTCAGATTAAGAAAGATATTGCCGTTCTTAAAGCAGCAAGCACTGATGCAAGCAACAGGCTACGCAGAAATAATCTTATTTTCCTTGGCTTAAATGACACCAAAGACGAGACATGGCAAGATTCAGAACAAGGAATAATAACACTGTGTGCGGACAAACTGAATCTTCATCTTGATTCCAGAACCATTGAGCGTGCGCATCGCATAGATAAATTCTCGGAATCGAAGCATCGCCCGATAATAGTTAAATTCACTCATTTCAAAACTAAGGAAAACATCCTGGCATGTGGAACTAAACTAAAAGGCACCAAAATTGCAATCAGGGAAGACTTTGGGGCTCCCACGCGGATGGCACGTTCAAAATTATTGCAGTTTATCCGACCACAGAAATGCCCCTTCAAACTTCGATTCGACAAGCTTCACGTTGGTGACAAATGTTACGCTTTCGACTCCATTTCTAACAGCGTGATAGATATCACCCAGATCGCTGCAATCACTCCCGAAAGCAGTTCTACTAGCGCTACTTCTCCGCATATCGATAACTGACGATCAGTTCGGCTTACCGTATTCCCATCCCGGCACCAACCACCGTCATGCACAAGTCTTAACATCGGATTCACCAACATACGCAGCATCATACCTAAGCGAAATCAGCTGCTCAGCTTCGTTGAAGATATTGATGCTGACATCCAACTCTTAACAGAAACCTGGCTGAACGACAACATTAATGACAATGAAGTTTTTTCTTATAACACAAATTACACATTATACCGACGAGATAGGAACTATCGGAGGCGAGGGGGAGTTCTCGTGGCAGTTAAAAATTGTTTATCATCTTCACTCATACGTCATGACGGAAACTTAGAACTTACATGGATACGTATCGGCAATGCGCCTCCCAAGGCGATCTTTGGCATATGTTATCGGCCACCTGACTTCATCCCGTCCTTCTGTGATCTATTAGATCAGGCCCTAACCGATATTGAAAAAACATTTCCTGGCATACCTTTCTTTTTATTTGGCGACTTCAATTACCCTAATATCAATTGGTCTCTCATGTCTACCTCAAATGGTTCGTCAGCCGACTCCAGACAATTTATCGACCTAGTGCTAGATCAATACCTCCAGCAAATGGTATCATGGCCTACTAGAGGCGATAACACTCTAGACCTCCTGCTCACGTCATCCCCCGATAGTGTAACAGGTATAAATCTCCTGCCCGGTATCAGCGATCACAACCTGCTTCACATTACCATTTCATTAGCTATCAAAAAACGATCACCCGCAAGAAAACTAATCACGGATTACAAAAGAGCAAACTTTGAAAGCATTAATCACGGACTTGATGAGTTTTTGGAAACTTTCCACAGTTCTTAGTTATCTCGCACGGTAAATGCTAATTGGGAGTTGTTTAAGAACACATTAGTCAACTTAAAAAACCAATACATTCCTACAATTCTGGTAAAATCTGACAATAACAACCCCTGGTTTAATAAACGCCTCAAATCACTACTAAATCGAAAAAAACGACTTTACAGGACTGCAAAGGAGAATAACAATCCTGAAAAATGGAACCAGTACCACTTATGCGTAAAACAGTACCTAAAGGAGCTAACTGAGGCTAAGAAGAAATTCCAAACATCTGACTTGCTTTTAATTCTGAGATCCAACCCGAACAAATTCTGGCGTCTTCTATCGAACAAATCCCGTCCTAGCCAAATCGAACTCGCAGATCCCGGTGGCGACACTCTTGACCCTGAGAAATGCGCATCCGCACTAAACGACTACTTTGTTTCTGTTTTCACGCCCGCTAACATCACCCCTGTCAATCACACACCTATCATTCGTTCGCACCCCATGACAGAAATAGAAATTAATGCACAGGGCATATCAAACCTCATTAGCTCACTTCCGCTGTCAGTATCAGGTGGCTGCGACGAAATCAACAGCAAATTGTTAAAAAACACTGCATCATTGTCGAGCCGCATACTCTGCCTAATCTTTTGCCAACCACTGGACTCTGGGAACATACCTGACGACTGGAAAAAAGCCCGAATAATACCGGTTTTTAAATCGGGTGACCGTTCAAGCCCATTTAACTATCGCCCAATATCCCTGACTAGTATTCCTTCAAAACTCTTTGAACACGTTATAGCATCTAACCTTATGGCACACCTTGAATCAATTAACTTCTTCTATCCTCAACAGCATGGTTTCAGGAAACTATATTCATGCGAAACGCAACTAGCCGAATTTGCCCATGATATATTGCAGTACATGGATGACCATTACCAGATCGATTCCATCTTTTTAGATTTTTCGAAGGCGTTTGATCGTGTCCCTCATAATCACTTGTTGCTAAAGTTGTCCGGCCTTGGTTTAACACAAAAACTGTTATCATGGTTAGAGCACTACTTGAAAGGACGTATTCAGTGCACATGCGCTAACAATTACACATCTCCTCTCTCGAGCGTGACATCCAGTGTTCCTCAGGGCGCCGTGTTGTCCCCATTACTGTTCTTAATTTACATCAATGATCTGCCCTCTAACATCAAATCTAAACTGAGGTTGTTCGCCGATGATTGCATCGTATACCGCGCCATAACTAACCAAGACGACACGTGCACCCTCCAACAAGACCTAAATGCTATCTCACTTTGGTGTGAAACATGGCTCATGCCTTTAAACACGACCAACTGTAAAGTCATGACATTTTCCCGCCTTCGCAACCAGATTAAGACACCCTACTACCTCAACTCTACACCCGTTGCCTACACATCATCATACAAATATCTTGGCCTGCACATGACACCATCGCTATCATGGGTTACACATATTGAAACCATTTGCACCGAAGCCTCACGCGTTCTCGGCTACATGCGGCGTAGTCTCTCCGACTCATCCTCAGACATTAAAAAACTAGCATATCTCACATTCGTCAGACCAAAGCTTGAATACGCATCAGCCATCTGGAACCCGTCACAATCATACCTCGCCGCTAATCTCGAAGCCATTCAAAACTGCGCAGCACGATTTATCACCTCGAACTATTCAAGAAATTCCAGCGTCACCTCAATGAAAAGAGACCTCGACTTGACGTCCCTCGCATCACGCCGCATCATATCTCGTTTGTGCCTTCTTCACACATTCTATTATCACCCACGGTCCAGACATGAGCTACTAACAACACCACTAAGAAGATCTTCCCGTTTAAGCCACAGCCAGTCTCTAGCACGAATTTCCACCGTACCCTTGCAATGAGTACCTCCTTTTTCCCCCATGCAATAGTCTTATGGAATTCCTTACCCGATAACATAGCCGAATGCACAGACAGAAAACAATTCCGCAATAAACTAAAACTTCAGCCTTCCTGAATAGACTGTCCCCTTTGTACTCTTTTGTTATTTAGTTTGGTTCCATTTCTGCGCCTTGGTGTAATTTTCTTTTGCGCTTGCTTGTTTGCTGTTATTTGACTTAGATGTATGTCGCATTTTTTACTGTATTTTTTCCTTGCTTTTGTTTTTGCTTGCCTTCATTGTATTTTGTATTTTGCTCTTCACATTTTTCCACGTTCAAGATTTTGTACATCATGTTAAATCGCCCCCCCCCCCCCCTTATTTAATGCCCTCGGGTCCTTAAGGAGAAAATAAATGAAATGAAATGAAAATGTCCATGGTCAGCACAATGGCGTAAGGCGCAATTCCTAGTAATCTTTCGCTGTGTAATTTCATAAGCAGAAATCGACCCAGCTGCCTGGTGTAAAATAGTGCTTTGAAATTTCCTGTGGATCTTGTTTCTTTCACAAAGGATACGAGAGGTGTTCAGAATATTTTGCCGCGTTGGCAACTCTTTTGGTAATTGATCTAACTGAACAATATCACATTCAAGTTAAATATTAGAAAGCACTGTTTGCCAGCAGCCCACCACTTTTTAGTACATTTTAGTATAGTTCTCACCATGCCGCGGGAATGCACTGTCGCCATTGGGTCTCTACTCCCTTCAAGTGATCGTAGAAGAATGGGGGCTTGTATTGGCGAAGCGAGAGGCGTAATGTATTGGCGACCAAGGCTTTGGATACGAAGCGAGTTATCTTCGATCTTTTAGAGATTCTTTAATCTTGAGAATGCATGTGTTCTGGTGCGTGGATTTGGCTGTAAGCTGAATAAAAACGTAAAAATAATTGAACAGTTAGAAATTCCAGCACAACTCGACTTGGTCTGCTATTTTTCAGGCTGTTGCTTCCTGGTCACTGGCCCTATCTGCAAAATTTAACCAGGCGTTAGAAAGAGTTTTTAAGCCCATTTCGTACAGTGTGCATTCATTTAAGTCAGCAACAGAAGTTTGCATTCGGCCTTACGAATTGGATGTTGAGCTTAACCTCATGGCTCGGATGTAACCGCCTCGCACTGAACACAAACAAGACAAAATGTATATTATTCCGCTCTAAAGACACTACAATGCATACATTTCCATCTTTAAAGTTTAAAGGTATGGACATAAATTAGTCTTCGACTACCAGATTCCTAGGTATTACTTTCCAGGAAAACCTCTTGTGGAATGCGCATATTGACGCACTTAGAATTGATCTCTCTCACGCTCTAGCAATCTTAAATAGAGTAAGGTGTTATCTTCCTGTTAGTATCAAATGACAGATACATTATTCTCTTATCGGCTCACGGCTTTACTATTGCCCACTCGTGGGGCAAACGACAATTAAAACAAATTTAGATTCCCTACTATCAATTCAAAAAAGAGCAATACGAGCTTTCGGCAACTTAGAGCTGACGGATAGTTGCGCGCCTTACTTCAAATCGTACGGGATTCTTGAAATACGTATGATCTACAAATAAAAATTTACGCTTGAAGTTTATCATCAATACCGGTCTGATGAAAAGAGTTTTGAATCAAATTATCATGAAAGAAGGAGTTCATACGACTTAAGGAAGAATATTATATTCAAGCTCCAAACGCGAACGAACTACGGTTATCAAAGATTAAGCTGTCAGATACCAGATCAGATAAACCACTATCCAATGATTAAAGATGTATCAACAAATGCTCGTTCTCTAAACCAAGGTAAGAAAATACTGAAGAATATGTTTTTGAAGGAAGAGTAGCGCTCTAAATCTTTCTTAACAATTTTTTTCAAGTCGACAGTTTCAGTCATGTTTATGTATTTTGGATGTTTTATGTTTATGTGTTGTGTATATTGAATTTTTTTTCAACCATGCGTTGCTAGTAGAACTGTATATACAATCTTGTTGGTATTTTACGCCTGTAGAGATTTTGATGTGTGGAAAAAAAGCGGGTTTATGTTTTCTTTTCCTTCGGGAGTGCTCTGTAAAACATGTTTATTTTGTTTCTCATCCGTTTCCAAACAGTGCCTTTTTTTTTCTTTATCTGTACATGAGTGTCAACCGCTGCTTGCCACAAGGTGGCGTGACCGCGTCAGGCAGTTTCCTGCCTTTAGTCTCGTCTCCAAAGACAATGATGTATTATTGTCTTGAATAAATTAAAAAAAAAAACATTAAGAACTATTTGCCCAAGTTTCATTCCTACACAAGTTTATTCCCGATAGCAGCTAGAATTTTGAGCAGTCCTGTGATGAGTGTTTGTAACCTCCCGATTCAACGCTCATCAATTGTTTATTTCATTCTCTGTGGAACGTCTTTATTAGTTTGAGAATAAAAGAAATAGTTTGATTTCCAGGATTTTTCGTTTACCTGAGTTCTGAAACCCCTACTTACTTTTCATTATTCAGTAACGTCAGCGTACCTAAGACGGAACAAAGATAGACAGGCATTTTCCACGACTACCTTCGGAAGCATGTGACAAAATTCAAATTTAGCATCAGGGTACCAAACTGCGATGTTTGCTGTTTTGTCTTCCCAACATATAAGAGCATTAAAAATATCCTAAGTACAAAATGAGCAACACACACAGGATGAGCGCTTGAGTGTAATTAATACACTGGCAACATGGTCGTGAGCTCTGGCGATAACGTAGCCCTACTTTCTGCCCTAAGAAATTTCTCAGTTCCATTTTCGCGTTCGCTTTTGAAGCGGCAGTTGGGTGGAGATATGTCTGTCGTCTGCTCATTTCTGAAGCGACTCTTGATACTATTGTAGCTCGCACGGGTATTGCGCCAGCTGCCCTTCAGTTTGGCAAGGCTAGTCAGCACATCCGACAAAATATGACGAGAAGGCAATCAAACGGCCCCCCGGCTCATTATAAAAAGTGGCAGTTGAGGGTTTAAAGATGATCTGTGGATAAAAAGAAGAAAAAGAAAAAAAGAGGAAGGAAGGAAGGCGGGAAAGAAAAAGGAAGAGATGAAGAAAAATGCAAGCAAAGAAGAAGGAAAGAAGGGGGAAGGGAAGAAGCAAAGAAATGTAAACTGTAAGGAAGACGGGCAGACAGAAGGAAAAGAAGAGGGAAGAAAGGAAGGAAAGAAAGACAGAAAGATAAAAAGAAAGAAGTGCAGACAGAAAGAAAAGAAGAATAAAGAATGGAAAGATAAACTAAAGGAAGAAATAAAAATGAAGAAAAGTAGAAAGGAAGGAAAGAAAGACGGAAGGAAGGAAGGAAGAAGGAAGGAATCAAGTAAGAAAGAAATACAAAAAGCAAGAATAGCAAACAGAAAGCAAGGAAGAAAACAGAAAGGAAAGAAAGACAAAAAGAAAGATAAAATGAAAGATAAAAAGAAAGATAAAAAGAAAGAAAGAAAGCCAGACAAAAAGAAAGGAAGAAGAAAGGAAGGAAGAAATAAGGAAATATAGAATACAGAAAGGAGGAAAGACATAACAAAAAGAGTTGAAAAAAAAAGAAAGATAAAAATAAAGGAAGGAGGGCAGACAGAAAGGAAGAAGGAGAACAGGTTGGAAGGAAGGGAAGACAGAAGGATAAAATGAACGATAAAAAGAGAGATAAAAAGAGAGGAAGGCAGACAAAAAGAAATGGGAGACAGAGAAAAAAGATAAAAATAAAAAGTAAGAAGGAAAGGAAGGAACGAATGAAGGAAGAAAGAAGGAAAGAAAAATTGAGGAGAGGACGAAAGAAAGAAGGAAAGAGAGAGCGAAAGAAAGGAAGAAAGTAAGAAAGAAGGAAAGAAAGAAGGAAAGAAAGAAAGGAAGAAATAAGGAAGGAAAGTAAAAAAGGAAGAAGGAAAGAAAGAAAGCTGACGTCACCTGCAGCAGCAACTGCAGTTATATCAGTATGCTTCGAAGCAGACCTTTTGAAACATTTTTGTCAATAAATCTTTAACCTTTTACCAAACGCCATAGTATTGACCATACCGTGTCATACCTTATCCTGCGATACGGTTTTGTGTTATAGCAATATTCATCCTCCTGGTCCGTGCTATGGGTGCGTATTTTGAATAAACTACGTTATGGGATGGGATCGTTAGGAGCATGCCCTCACCCACGCACACAAACACATATACATGAGGAGGAAAAAATGTCCTTATATCCCCGGGCCTTTCATTGATCTGAGCCCGAGTGTAGCATCGCAGTCGAAGTAGTCGTGAGAAACAGCAGAGTTGAGCGAAAGCTCGCCGGGCGCGAGTGAGATTAGCGGTTGGAAACCATGAAACGGCCAAGAGCACGAGCAAACGAAGCGTTGCAACGGAAGTGCGCACCAGAAAGAGGACCCGTGTCATTTCCGGTCCGATCGGTTGAAAGCAGTGGCCTCAAAAGCAGCGGTTAACGGCTCCCAGAATGTCGCGACGGGAGAGAAGCGTCGCCTTCCGGGAGGGCTTCATCTTCTCACGCCTCGTGGCTTTAGCGTGAACTTACTTTTTTTCTTGCGTCTAACAGGATGTGCTTTATGCGAGTTCTCACCGACCCTAGAGATTCGCGCAGAAAAAAAAAATCTGCCTAATGCTCATTATGGTTATGGTAGGCCTGTTTAGGTTCGAGTGCTTTAATTAAGACTCCACTTGAAAGACCCAGTATCCGTCACATGCCATGTTGACGTCAGAGAAATATGCCATGCCCTGTTGGAGACATGCTTGTGCAGGCTGTATGTTTGGCGAAGAAGCGCTCAGCATAAACATCCAGATGATGGGGAGACTGAAGAGCTTTTTTTCCATATGAGTCAAACACACACGCCGAGTGTAAGTGAAGTTCAGCTGTGATTGTAAGTTCGCCCATGTATATTTTCTTTGAAAAACTATCAAAATTAATCGGGCCTTGTAACTAGCATCTTAAAGCATATCGCGTGACCATTTCCATTGCGTTTCTGCGGAAAAAGACTTCGGCATTTTCCTGGGTAATTTTGTGTGGTAATTTTGTGAAAACTCCTCATCTGTAAGCACCTTCTACTAAGTGTACAGTGACTTCGTGACAGTAATAAGGTACACTGTGAATTAGCGCATTTTCGTTATGATGTGAATTTACAGAATTTACCTGACTGCCGCCGTATCGCCGTCAAGAACCCCCGGAAAGCATTAAAATAACCTGAATCCACCTTTCCCACTCGACAACTTTCGCCTCCTTTGGTTCAGTCTGGGATCAGGCCAATCTTCGAATGAGGTCTATGTTTCGATACGGCCTCTGCTTCAGTGAGACTGAGGATCGCTCTCGTCTCTATCTTCTCACTCGCCACTACAATGACCACTAGTGACCACGAATCTTTCTATATTTTTTTTGGCTATGTTCTCAAAACATGCCAAGGAACGCTTTGGATCTTAAGGCTACCACATTAACAAGCGTACAAGTGAATGCCGTGCCCTGGAGATGGCTGCACGTCCTTCCCACCAGTCCGCTATTACGCATCCCTTTTACCTTTTACACACTCACAAAATAACGTACAGGATATCACCTGCGCGCACACAGGCTGTCGCCTGTATGTGCTGCACATTGCCTGCATACACAAATAAGTCAGACACAGACCAGACCTCCTGCATAAAATAGTTGTGTAGTGGCTTCAAGAATCAACACGCCTCTGCAAAGGTTTTCCACTAACGTTAGCGAGCAGATACGCCAAATAAAAAAAGTCGAGAGAGAGAGAGAGAGAGAGAGAGAGAGAGAGACAAAAAGGCCAACAAAAGAGAGGAAGTGACAGAGGAGGATGTGGAAGGGCCGAGGGTTCGAGGGGGGGGGGGGAACTCGGAGACGGGCTAATGACCCCAGGTTTCCCCCGCAGTAATTAGCGCGCCGCAACCCATAGCGCGATATGAGCCCATTGTGCCATCGACTATCCTGTCGCTTTCTGGTCGCGCAACGCCGGACCGATTGTGTCATTAGTTCTTTTCTTGCTATACACGACACTGGCGACATCGACGGGGGAACCATAAGTTACCGCGAGACGGGAGCATCCCCTGGCGCTGCTCCAAACTGATTAGCACTCGTTGAGGGAAGCTTTATACGGTTAAAGCTTGCGGTCGTCGAGTTCAACTCGAATATTGTTAACGAACTTGCCGAATTAAGGTTTTTAATTTATTAGCAATTTTATGAGCACCTGCAAATTCAGATAGTTTACTGCGAAGCATCAATACTACCTCGAGGCATAGATATTGAATAAATTCGAAAACCTGGCCGTGGTTTTAATGCACGGTACAAGACAAGCTTTGACAGCGAACTGTTCAAAATGCGTGCTTGTTCGGGATATGTTGTGAAATAGAATGGTCCCAGGAGACGATTACCTCGATTATGTTAATACGAGCATAAGCTTCGACCTCTTCAGTTGAACAATGCTTTAAAGTGTTTCAACTAATTAATTTTACCTTTACAATGTTTATCCTGCTGGTTACATTTTAATGCACACGTTGCTCCAAAATTACGCTGCAAAAATAATTCTTCCGAAACAGCTCACAACAATTTTGCAAGAAATCGACGCTCGAATAAAAATCAGCCCTCATTATCTGGATTATCAAGGGCAAGCCGACCATTGACAAGGGCTTGATCTTAAAAATATGAAAACGAATAAATATGTAATTTGCTATTAGTTTTTGTGAAAAGTGTACAGAATCAGAGTGTGTGTTAATTTTGATGAGTGGCCGTGAAACATGCAGAGGCTGTACCATGCAGGGTTTTTTTTTTTCAATTGCAATCACGCATACGACAGTGTAGTGCGACTGAAATCGGTGCTAAAATCGTGCCTGTGCCACAGCTCCCCGCTAACCCACGCTCCAGCCTCAGTTCTTAGTCACGTACGTTCAAAAGTCAACGAACTCGTTCTGCGTGTTGCATTGGTTCCCCTTCTGTTATTCTTTCTCTCTTCAGCGAGCGACAAACAAAAATTAGAGATAAGCACGTATCCCTAAACAACTCTGAACTAACATCGAAGGAAGGAAAAGTGAAAAAAAAAGTGCAGTTACGGCGAGAGTGACGCAATTTTCGACGCCCTCTCTCAGCCTTATTCGCTTTCTTTTGCACCCGGGCTCAGACGAGTGCGTGTTAAGAGGGAGAAAATCAAAAACCGCGCGCTCCGTTGCTTACAAATAGGCTGATGGAAGGGGAGCGTCGAACGCGTGCTGCGTAAGGACAGGCAGGGAGGGTGGGCTCAGAATGTTGGCGCTCTGTTCAGAACGCCGCGGCCTCTCCGCTTTCTTCGGACGACTCCTCTCCGCTGCCGCGGTCGATATATGCAAAGAGCACAAGTGGAAATTAGGCGACGAGCCTTCAATTTCCGAACTTCGTGTCCTCGTCGGCGTCCCGCTTGGTGGTGAAGGCGCACCTCACCCACATCTGGCTTGGCTACGGCAGCGTCGACGCCGAGCCGATGGGAAAGAACGGCCGACCCGCCGATAGGCGCCACGCTATGGGCTGCAGCTGGGCGTTCGCGTGTCAGCGTCTGGCCCGAGTTCGAGTAGTGCGCTGACGCGTGCGACTGCCCCCTCTCGGGTAATTTCCACGCGACGGTTGAGACGGACTCGTCGGGAAAGGCACCAATCGCGTGATTCTACGGGGCAAAGAGACAGAGCTCGAGGATGGACGAAAAAGAGAGAAAGGGGGCATACCATTACACGGAAAAATGACGCCCGACCAAGCTTTCGACTGAGCAACTCGCGTGACTGTATATAGTATAGTTACGACACGTGAGATTTTTAAGTATGAAATGCTTTTAGCTCTTATTCTCGACAAACACGGGCGAAAACCGTCGGGAAACCGCGGCGGTCCTGACCCGAACGTAAACTCGAAACCTAACTTATTCGGAAACTTTAGTACTTTACGGTCAGAATGGTAGCAGCATAAAAAATAATTTAAGCCTAGAATGGGATTCAAACGAGCGCCACACATCGCCGCATCCTCTAGCGCGATGTCGTCTAACTGATGGTCTTTCGCACTTCTGCTGTAAATAGTCGCCTTCCTCATCTCTCATTCGTTTCTTCTTCGCTTTCAAATACTAGCAAACAGTAGGGCTGCTGCTGGGGTTGTGCAATTGATCTGGTTGCGTTGCGTCAAGCTATCGAAAGGCTGGAATTTATCGGCAATGGCAGCTTTTGTAGTTGCATTCGAAGGTGAAAGGGCGGTCAAACGCGTCACTTAGGCCGACGAAGAGCGGATGTCGGTATGGCGTGTCAATCAGCGAGAGCTGTACGGGACGCGGAGCATGCTGCCGAGAAGCAGATCATGCATTACGTGCTGTAGCACGTGAAGCACTGAAAGTGAACAAAGGAGAGGAAAGGCTTTCGAGCTTGCCAGTGTTTCAACAAGACGCCCTGCCTTCGTATGGGCAAAGCGTTCATCAATGGCGGAGTTTAAAGAGGGCCTTCACTCCGAGGAGTAACGACCGGTGAGGAGAGGATGAAGTGAAGTGGGAAGGGTGTTGGGATGGGGAAAGGTAGAAGGAACACGAATGATTATGCTTTACAATTAAGAAAATAGGCTGATCGTGGAAGCGCCAAAAAGCCACGAAAGAAACCACGAATACCATTCGCTCTGCCTGGCTCAAAGAATAGGAGCGGGCGAAGACTGGGGCACGTTCAGCATTCAAAGGCCATGACCTCTATCGGAATGTGGCTACTGCCGTCTACGAGCTGCTCTAGAATGACCTTCGTCTTTCTTGCTATGCGTTTCATGCTCGACGAAGAGGTAGACTAGTTTTTTTTATTACCTCGTGGTCATGTCACGCATCAAATGACGTGATCACATAGCAAGGCCACATAACCGATCGTAATCGGTCGAATTATAGACGGTTCAGATGACACACCTCGGTCTCATGATCTGTGAAACGGTTATGTGACCTCTATCCAGGTAAGCGAGACGTGAAATTGTCTAGTGGCTCCTGTGGCACATTAAACTCCTTACACATGACCATGAACGTCTTGCAAGACGCATGACTCCTATGCACAGCATGGCCCCATTGGTTGCTCATGTTGACTCGATTATTTAAATGACATTGGTCTTCTAGAAAAACTGTAATCCCTCCTTTCAGCACTCTCACTGAGCATTCCCTTTGCACTGAGCTTTGTCTTCCCATTTCCTACACCTCTGTCATTTCGTCTTCTCTCCTTGAATCCCTTCCCCACGCAGGGTAGCAAGTCAGCGAATTTAAACGCAGGCTAAATTCTCTATTTTTTCATTATAGAGCTTCTCTCTGTCTTTCTCTCGCGTAACATGAGGTGAACGTCCTTTAGACTAATTTTTTTTGGAGGTTTTCCGAGAGTGGAAGCTACTCATTCAGTTTATATATACGGATTCATGTTTGCATCCCTAAAACCTCGATCATAATCAGTGGGAAAACCAACGTTGAGCCCTTTACGGCGCAGTAATAGGCATGAACGTAAATACCCAGATGGCAGGTTCGTGAGCCCATTCTTTGTATTCGAGCACATGATATTGGCTAGCTTTCGAGGTGCCCAAATAAACCAATCTACTAAAAATAACGGGACAGAGATCTTGGTATACGCTCTCTCATATCTTTCGCTGGTAACAGCTACGATGCCAGCTGTTAGGCACCGTTCCTATTGCTATAAAAAAAAAAACAGCTTCGGTTCGGCTAATTGCATGATGAGATTATTCAGGCAAAATGCCAGCGATTGTGGAAATAGGGGGGGTACAGCCTTCCGCCCCATGAAGATGGTCGACCGCGTCAAACGGTGGGGGAAACAGCTTTTCAACATGGTATACTCAATGTTGTTGTTGTTAATACGGGACGCCTCTAAGATACGGCTATGCATTGCAATGTGCCAGTTATTTTCAATGCCATCTTTACTGAAATAAAAGGTGCACTCGAGCTAATGATAATTTGCCCTTACTCGGCTATACTTGCATGAGAGATACTTTTTCATTTGAGGTGAACGTAGCGCAGAGGGATATGTGGTGTAGAAAAGAAATTATCCCCCCCACCCCTTCCCAGCCATGCCAGGAAATTAAGTCGTGTAACTGCTGACTTGTTATGTTAAATAAAAGGGAAAATATACTATTTTCTGCAGGAAAGCTAGTTCCTTACAAAGCAAGATCGCAGTGCCACAATCACACCATAACTGCAGCAGTATACTTCAAAAGAACTGACGTGAGAGGTGGGCTTGCTATGACATGACAATGCAACTAGGCTTTCGTGTCCGCCCTTCCTACACAGGTTACTTTGGGAATAAAAAGAAGTTTGCGAAGACTGCCGGCAGTAATCGCCCTCCCTGCGTATTCAAGAGCGTATGAGAGCTCATGAGAGCATCAGCTCTGAGAGCAGAGCTCATCAGAGCATACATATGCGAGAGCGATTTGTAAGAAGAATGCGTTTAGTTAGGCGCGCCCATGTGTCACGAACTGCTATATATTTGAGTACCTCATGTCGTATGTATAATTTTCGCACCGCGGTGGTGATCTAGTGCTCTGCGTATCCGCCTCGTTTGCGGGAAGTGCAGGGTTCGATCCCCCGTGCCACCCCATAACCACCGGTTTTACAACTGGAGAAAGCTTTCTCCGATCCTTGTTCTCTCGGGTTTTCGCTCGGTGATATGCTTGGGAAAAAGAATCTTTGATCCCACTTCGAGCCGACAAAAAAGTACGTCAGTCATGGTGCGCTATGGCTAAGTAGTCCTTGCGCTATCGAAATCAAATGATCATTATTATATTTATTATATGACTTGCGTCGTGGCTGTCTTAAGATAGCGGCACACTTTGTTCCGAAAAAAAAGGAATTTTTTTTCGATGCTGGATGATTTGGTAGGCCAGGTTTTATTTACTTTTTCAGTTATTTATTGATACTGCTGCCCCATCTGAACCTATAACAAGAAGGGGAGATGCAGATCTAAAGCTTTTTGAAGGACTTTAAAATAAAATAGATATCTGCTATCTGCAGTCTAGTATCAGTTCCACTAGTTACTTATGCAGTTTGATGACAGGTGATAAGTAAGCGGCCACTTGATTCAAAAGTACGCCAAGTAGCCAAAGATATTGCATGATTTATTTTTTTTAGTCCAAGAGAGTTACTAATAAACTGGTAATGGATGGGCACTTTAATAATTATCGCATTTATTGCGTGCTACTTTTCGCTGTATTTACTGTACTTCCTTACTTCGACTGCAAACTTCACTTTCAAGATGAAGATTAGTGAGAGATTTGAAGCGAATAGTGGCACTGTGGAAACATACGAGCAATATATAAGGGCTGAAGGTAAAGACGGAAGGAAAGAAGGTGCTTGCAAAGCAAGTCTATAAGGTGGCTTAGGCTCGCGTTTATGAAGACAGGTAAATGAACAAACGTGCACTCAGAGCTGTTTTTTTTTTAATTTTATCCTCCACGTGTGCAACGCGACACTCTTGAAGGTTAAGACGACGTGCAGCTCTGCAAACATTAACATGATGACGAGTCAGGAAATTAGTTTCTTCCCTTCTTATTAAAAACGATTACTTTGCAACTTGCGCAGCTGAGCATTGGCAGTTTTTTTCCTGGCTTTTTCAAGCCTGGCCGTTCTGTTGAATGACAGCCACCCGCACTTAGTATTTCAGGGCCGGCGCTATCATTTATTTGCTTTTATTTTGTAAAAGACAGACAGTTGAAGACCGCCTCTGGTAAAGTAATAACAGGGTTAACGCTGAACCAAGTTTAAAGATCTCGTTGTGTGTTTCTCTGTCTTGGCGGCCATTCATTTTGTCCTTTTTTTAACTATCCCGAAAGAAAAAGGTGATTTTATACAGAGCTTCGACGCCCAGAATACGTGTACAGTTTTAAAGCGCTTGGTCCTGTAATATCGCAGCTTGGATGCGTGTCAAATCGGAGCCCACTCGAGCTGCGAACGTGAGCGGCATGCGTTATATGCCAGGGTCTGTGGACTCCACCCGCGTGGAAAAACAAAGGCAGACAGAAACGTTGTAAGAAAAACAGCAGCGCGACTGGCCGACACGAGTCGTTGGTGTTGCCCCGAAGTGCTTTTATGTTTGGCGTGTGTTTGAGGTTTCTGCCAGCGTTAGTAACTCAGGAGCCAATTTATAGACGAAAAGATGCTAAGAAAAGTTTGGTACACTCACACGATGCGAGTGGACAATGCAAGTCAGCTTAGTGGCTCTATTTAGGTGTGATGCGAGGAGA